>NC_082649.1:2500-5000 GCF_028023285.1 Balaenoptera ricei | reverse complement strand
TAGGGTTAGGGTTAGGGTTAGGGTTAGGGTTAGGGTTAGGGTTAGGGTTAGGGTTAGGGTTAGGGTTAGGGTTAGGGTTAGGGTTAGGGTTAGGGTTAGGGTTAGGGTTAGGGTTAGGGTTAGGGTTAGGGTTAGGGTTAGGGTTAGGGTTAGGGTTAGGGTTAGGGTTAGGGTTAGGGTTAGGGTTAGGGTTAGGGTTAGGGTTAGGGTTAGGGTTAGGGTTAGGGTTAGGGTTAGGGTTAGGGTTAGGGTTAGGGTTAGGGTTAGGGTTAGGGTTAGGGTTAGGGTTAGGGTTAGGGTTAGGGTTAGGGTTAGGGTTAGGGTTAGGTTAGGGTTAGGGTTAGGGTTAGGGTTAGGGTTAGGGTTAGGGTTAGGGTTAGGGTTAGGGTTAGGGTTAGGTTAGGGTTAGGGTTAGGGTTAGGGTTAGGGTTAGGGTTAGGGTTAGGGTTAGGGGTTAGGGTTAGGGTTAGGTTAGGGTTAGGGTTAGGGTTAGGGTTAGGGTTAGGGTTAGGGTTAGGGTTAGGGTTAGGGTTAGGGTTAGGGTTAGGGTTAGGGTTAGGGTTAGGGTTAGGGTTAGGGTTAGGGTTAGGGTTAGGGTTAGGGTTAGGGTTAGGGTTAGGGTTAGGGTTAGGGTTAGGGTTAGGGTTAGGGTTAGGGTTAGGGTTAGGGTTAGGGTTAGGGTTAGGGTTAGGGTTAGGGTTAGGGTTAGGGTTAGGTTAGGGTTAGGGTTAGGGTTAGGGTTAGGGTTAGGGTTAGGGTTAGGGTTAGGGTTAGGGTTAGGGTTAGGGTTAGGGTTAGGGTTAGGGTTAGGGTTAGGGTTAGGGTTAGGGTTAGGGTTAGGGTTAGGGTTAGGGTTAGGGTTAGGGTTAGGGTTAGGGTTAGGGTTAGGGTTAGGGTTAGGGTTAGGGTTAGGGTTAGGGTTAGGGTTAGGGTTAGGGTTAGGGTTAGGGTTAGGGTTAGGGCTAGGGTTAGGGTTAGGGTTAGGGTTAGGGTTAGGGTTAGGGTTAGGGTTAGGGTTAGGGTTAGGGTTAGGGTTAGGGTTAGGGTTAGGGTTAGGGTTAGGGTTAGGGTTAGGGTTAGGGTTAGGGTTAGGGTTAGGGTTAGGGTTAGGGTTAGGGTTAGGGTTAGGGTTAGGGTTAGGGTTAGGGTTAGGGTTAGGGTTAGGGTTAGGGTTAGGGTTAGGGTTAGGGTTAGGGTTAGGGTTAGGGTTAGGGTTAGGGTTAGGGTTAGGGTTAGGGTTAGGGTTAGGGTTAGGGTTAGGGTTAGGGTTAGGGTTAGGGTTAGGGTTAGGGTTAGGGTTAGGGTTAGGGTTAGGGTTAGGGTTAGGGTTAGGGTTAGGGTTAGGGTTAGGGTTAGGGTTAGGGTTAGGGTTAGGGTTAGGGTTAGGGTTAGGGTTAGGGTTAGGGTTAGGGTTAGGGTTAGGGTTAGGGTTAGGGTTAGGGTTAGGGTTAGGGTTAGGGTTAGGGTTAGGGTTAGGGTTAGGGTTAGGGTTAGGGTTAGGGTTAGGGTTAGGGTTAGGGTTAGGGTTAGGGTTAGGGTTAGGGTTAGGGTTAGGGTTAGGGTTAGGGTTAGGGTTAGGGTTAGGGTTAGGGTTAGGGTTAGGGTTAGGGTTAGGGTTAGGGTTAGGGTTAGGGTTAGGGTTAGGGTTAGGGTTAGGGTTAGGGTTAGGGTTAGGGTTAGGGTTAGGGTTAGGGTTAGGGTTAGGGTTAGGGTTAGGGTTAGGGTTAGGGTTAGGGTTAGGGTTAGGGTTAGGGTTAGGGTTAGGGTTAGGGTTAGGGTTAGGGTTAGGGTTAGGGTTAGGGTTAGGGTTAGGGTTAGGGTTAGGGTTAGGGTTAGGGTTAGGGTTAGGGTTAGGGTTAGGGTTAGGGTTAGGGTTAGGGTTAGGGTTAGGGTTAGGGTTAGGGTTAGGTTAGGGTTAGGGTTAGGGTTAGGGTTAGGGTTAGGGTTAGGGTTAGGGTTAGGGTTAGGGTTAGGGTTAGGGTTAGGGTTAGGGTTAGGGTTAGGGTTAGGGTTAGGGTTAGGGTTAGGGTTAGGGTTAGGGTTAGGGTTAGGGTTAGGGTTAGGGTTAGGGTTAGGGTTAGGGTTAGGGTTAGGGTTAGGGTTAGGGTTAGGGTTAGGGTTAGGGTTAGGGTTAGGGTTAGGGTTAGGGTTAGGGTTAGGGTTAGGGTTAGGGTTAGGGTTAGGGTTAGGGTTAGGGTTAGGGTTAGGGTTAGGGTTAGGGTTAGGGTTAGGGTTAGGGTTAGGGTTAGGGTTAGGGTTAGGGTTAGGGTTAGGGTTAGGGTTAGGGTTAGGGTTAGGGTTAGGGTTAGGGTTAGGGTTAGGGTTAGGGTTAGGGTTAGGGTTAGGGTTAGGGTTAGGGTTAGGGTTAGGGTTAGGGTTAGGGTTAGGGTTAGGGTTAGGGTTAGGGTTAGGGTTAGGGTTAGGGTTAGGGTTAGGTTAGGGTTAGGGTTAGGGTTAGGGTTAGGGTTAGGGTTAGGGTTAGGGTTAGGGTTAGGGTTAG
>NC_082648.1:107246478-107336478 GCF_028023285.1 Balaenoptera ricei | reverse complement strand
GTACCCTAACCCTAACCCGTACCCTAACCCTAACCCGTACCCTAACCCTAACCCGTACCCTAACCCTAACCCGTACCCTAACCCTAACCCTTACCCTAACCCTAACCCGTACCCTAACCCTAACCCGTACCCTAACCCTAACCCTAACCCTAACCCTAACCCTAACCCGTACCCTAACCCTAACCCTAACCCGTACCCTAACCCTAACCCGTACCCTAACCCCTAACCCTAACCCGTACCCTAACCCTAACCCGTACCCTAACCCTAACCCGTACCCTAACCCTAACCCGTACCCTAACCCTAACCCGTACCCTAACCCGTACCCTAACCCTAACCGTACCCTAACCCTACCCTAACCCGTACCCTAACCCTAACCCGTACCCTAACCCGTACCCTAACCCGTACCCTAACCCGTACCCTAACCCGTACCCTAACCCTAACCCGTACCCTAACCCGTACCCTAACCCGTACCCTAACCCGTACCCTAACCCGTAACCTAACCCGTACCCTAACCCGTACCCTAACCCTAACCCGTACCCGTACCCTAACCCTAACCCGTACCCTAACCCTAACCCTAACCCGTACCCTAACCCGTACCCTAACCCGTACCCTAACCCTAACCCGTACCCTAACCCGTACCCTAACCCGTACCCTAACCCGTACCCTAACCCGTACCCTAACCCTAACCCTAACCCTAACCCTAACCCTAACCCTAACCCTAACCCGTACCCTAACCCTAACCCGTACCCTAACCCTAACCCTAACCCTAACCCTAACCCGTACCCTAACCCGTACCCTAACCCGTACCCTAACCCGTACCCTAACCCGTACCCTAACCCGTACCCTAACCCTAACCCGTACCCTAACCCGTACCCTAACCCTAACCCGTACCCTAACCCTAACCCGTACCCGTACCCTAACCCGTACCCGTACCCTAACCCTAACCCGTACCCTAACCCTAACCCTAACCCTAACCCGTACCCGTACCCTAACCCTAACCCGTACCCTAACCCTAACCCTAACCCGTACCCTAACCCTAACCCGTACCCGTACCCTAACCCGTACCCTAACCCGTACCCTAACCCGTACCCTAACCCGTACCCTAACCCTAACCCTAACCCTAACCCTAACCCTAACCCTAACCCTAACCCGTACCCTAACCCGTACCCTAACCCGTACCCTAACCCGTACCTAACCCGTACCCTAACCCTAACCCTAACCCTAACCCGTACCCTAACCCTAACCCGTACCCTAACCCGTACCCTAACCCTAACCCGTACCCTAACCCTAACCCGTACCCTAACCCTAACCCTAACCCGTACCCTAACCCTAACCCGTACCCTAACCCTAACCCGTACCCTAACCCTAACCCGTACCCTAACCCTAACCCGTACCCTAACCCTAACCCGTACCCTAACCCTAACCCGTACCCTAACCCTAACCCGTACCCTAACCCTAACCCGTACCCTAACCCGTACCCTAACCCTAACCCGTACCCTAACCCGTACCCTAACCCTAACCCGTACCCTAACCCGTACCCTAACCCTAACCCTAACCCGTACCCTAACCCTAACCCGTACCCTAACCCTAACCCGTACCCTAACCCGTACCCTAACCCGTACCCTAACCCTAACCCGTACCCTAACCCTAACCCGTACCCTAACCCTAACCCGTACCCTAACCCGTACCCTAACCCGTACCCTAACCCGTACCCTAACCCGTACCCTAACCCGTACCCTAACCCTAACCCGTAACCCTAACCCGTACCCTAACCCTAACCCGTACCCTAACCCTAACCCTAACCCGTACCCTAACCCTAACCCGTACCCTAACCCGTACCCTAACCCTAACCCGTACCCTAACCCTAACCCGTACCCTAACCCTAACCCTAACCCGTACCCTAACCCGTACCCTAACCCTAACCCGTACCCTAACCCGTACCCTAACCCGTACCCTAACCCGTACCCTAACCCGTACCCTAACCCGTACCCTAACCCTAACCCGTACCCTAACCCGTACCCTAACCCGTACCCTAACCCTAACCCGTACCCTAACCCTAACCCGTACCCTAACCCTAACCCGTACCCTAACCCTAACCCGTACCCTAACCCTAACCCGTACCCTAACCCGTACCCTAACCCGTACCCTAACCCGTACCCTAACCGTACCCTAACCCTAACCCGTACCCTAACCCGTACCCTAACCCTAACCCGTACCCTAACCCTAACCCGTACCCTAACCCCTAACCCGTACCCTAACCCGTACCCTAACCCGTACCCTAACCCTAACCCGTACCCTAACCCTAACCCTAACCCGTACCCTAACCCGTACCCTAACCCGTACCCTAACCCGTACCCTAACCCTAACCCTAACCCTAACCCGTACCCTAACCCGTACCCTAACCCGTACCCTAACCCGTACCCTAACCCTAACCCGTACCCTAACCCGTACCCTTAACCCTAACCCGTACCCTAACCCGTACCCTAACCCGTACCCTAACCCGTACCCTAACCCTAACCCTAACCCTAACCCTAACCCTAACCCGTACCCTAACCCTAACCCTAACCCTAACCCGTACCCTAACCCGTACCCTAACCCTAACCCGTACCCTAACCCTAACCCGTACCCTAACCCTAACCCTAAACCCGTACCCTAACCCGTACCCTAACCCGTACCCTAACCCGTACCCTAACCCGTACCCTAACCCTAACCCGTACCCTAACCCTAACCCGTACCCTAACCCGTACCCTAACCCGTACCCTAACCCTAACCCGTACCCTAACCCTAACCCGTACCCTAACCCGTACCCTAACCCGTACCCTAACCCTAACCCGTACCCTAACCCTAACCCGTACCCTAACCCGTACCCTAACCCGTACCCTAACCCGTACCCTAACCCTAACCCGTACCCTAACCCTAACCCTAACCCGTACCCTAACCCGTACCCTAACCCGTACCCTAACCCGTACCCTAACCCTAACCCTAACCCTAACCCTAACCCTAACCCGTACCCTAACCCGTACCCTAACCCGTACCCTAACCCGTACCCTAACCCTAACCCGTACCCTAACCCGTACCCTAACCCGTACCCTAACCCGTACCCTAACCCTAACCCTAACCCTAACCCTAACCCTAACCCTAACCCGTACCCTAACCCGTACCCTAACCCTAACCCGTACCCTAACCCTAACCCTAACCCTAACCCTAACCCTAACCCTAACCCTAACCCTAACCCGTACCCTAACCCTAACCCTAACCCTAACCCTAACCCTAACCCTAACCCGTACCCTAACCCGTACCCTAACCCTAACCCGTACCCTAACCCTAACCCTAACCCTAACCCTAACCCGTACCCTAACCCTAACCCTAACCCTAACCCTAACCCTAACCCTAACCCGTACCCTAACCCTAACCCGTACCCTAACCCTAACCCGTACCCTAACCCTAACCCGTACCCTAACCCGTACCCTAACCCGTACCCTAACCCGTACCCTAACCCGTACCCTAACCCTAACCCTAACCCTAACCCTAACCCTAACCCGTACCCGTACCCTAACCCTAACCCGTACCCTAACCCGTACCCTAACCCGTACCCTAACCCTAACCCTAACCCTAACCCTAACCCTAACCCTAACCCTAACCCTAACCCGTACCCTAACCCTAACCCTAACCCGTACCCTAACCCTAACCCTAACCCTAACCCTAACCCTAACCCGTACCCTAACCCTAACCCTAACCCGTACCCTAACCCTAACCCTAACCCGTACCCTAACCCTAACCCTAACCCGTACCCTAACCCTAACCCTAACCCTAACCCTAACCCTAACCCGTACCCTAACCCGTACCCTAACCCGTACCCTAACCCGTACCCTAACCCTAACCCGTACCCTAACCCTAACCCGTACCCTAACCCTAACCCGTACCCTAACCCGTACCCTAACCCTAACCCTAACCCGTACCCTAACCCGTACCCTAACCCTAACCCGTACCCTAACCCGTACCCTAACCCGTACCCTAACCCTAACCCGTACCCTAACCCGTACCCTAACCCGTACCCTAACCCTAACCCGTACCCTAACCCGTACCCTAACCCGTACCCTAACCCTAACCCGTTACCCTAACCCGTACCCTAACCCGTACCCTAACCCGTACCCTAACCCTAACCCGTACCCTAACAACCCTAACCCTAACAACCCTAACCCTAACCCTAACAACCCTAACCCTAACCCCTAACAACCCTAACCCTAACCCTAACCCTAACCCCTAACCCCTAACCCCTAACCCTAACCCTAACCCTAACCCCTAACCCCTAACCCCTAACCCTAACCCTAAACCCTAACCCTAAACCCTAACCCTAACCCTAACCCTAACCCCTAACCCCTAACCCCTAGCCCTAGCCCTAGCCCTAAACCCTAAACCCTAAACCCTAACCCTACTATCTGCCCTCTGCCCAACACCCTCCCAGGTGTTGGAAATGCAATGAAAATACTCCATAAGATGCGCACCTGGTCGGCACATTCTTAACAAAAAGGTTTTTTACATTTTCACCAGTAGTTTCTCCTTTAGGTCATCACTTGCCAATTAATGACCATGCTGTTTAGGAAGCTCATTAAAAACCCAGGAGTCACGGTTCCCGTCAGGCTCTCCTGTTCTCCCTCGGGCACTCTTCCACCCTCTCTAGGTTTTCAATTTCCTCATCTGTAAAAACACGGGTATCTGACTATAATTCATTCCAGGAACTCGAGCCTATTGAGAGAGGGAGGAAATAGCTAATCTGGTTTTTGGATGATAGACCAAAAACCAGATTTAAACAAAAATATTTCATTGCTGGTTTTCATTCAAACAGACAGGTATAATGAAGGAAGGAATCCCCCTGGCCCTCCAGGAGTTGCCTGGGGACTAGTCTGCGAAACACTTATACATCAAGAGATGACTCTGAGCTGGAATTCTACAAAAGAAGAGTAGAGCAACCCACTACAGCTTTATAACCCCTCAGCCGCAGGAGGAGAATGGCTGCAGGCTACTGAAAACCAGCAGCATTGACAAATTAACTCCCCCCAGCCTTTGCCAAACTACAGTGGTACCTCTGAGTTCTCTGTTTCCTTCTCTATTCTGACTCTTTTCTCAATAAATGCACATTTCTTAATATAGTGTCACAGTGGAAGCAAAACAGACCTTCAATTTTCAGACCTCAATTTATAAAGCAAAGGTTCTGGGGGTTTTGTTTTTAAATTAAAGGACAACATAATTTGAAAATTGTACAGGTTCTAATTCTTCAGTTCCAAGACACCAACACACTGCATGTGGTCCCCATGGAAAGGCCCCTCTCAGCAGAAGTGCCACCGATTCCACAACGAAAGGGCAGCAAGGTACCCTTCTCGCTTCTCTGCTGCCTGGATGGCCCCCATGTTTTTCAATCCATGCCCCCTGGCAAGTTTCTAAGTTGCAGTTCTGAGACCCTTCCCTTTCCCATCCCAGCAGGTGGCCAAGGGCATGCCGGGGCTGGAGACGTGCAGGAAGCAGAGCTGGGCCAGCTGGCCAGAGTGGTGTTTGTGGGTTCACAGCAGGAGAAATCACCATGCAGGATAAATCCCTTGGCCTTGCCCTAAGCCAAGGGCAAGTCTTTCAGGGCTACGGGCCCTCTCAGGTTCTCCTTGCAGAAACCTCGCGTGGGGCACTTGGCTACTTGGGAAAACCGCGCGCGGGAGCAAGCTTTACACCAACAGATGTTTTGTAAAATTGGACGGGGTAGGCTCGGGCCTGTCCTCAAAGCCGCTACTCAAAGGCGAGCCCTTCCTGTGGCCGCCAGGTTAGGTGGCGCCGCGACTGTGCCGAACAGCTCTGGTGTGAGTCGTGGTTCCCTCCTCCACCCACCCCCACAAGCCCGTCCCCTTACCTGCGGTCCGCGACCCTCCGCTCCGCGCTCGGATGCCGCTGCGGTGCCAGGGACCCACGGGAGGGGTCGTTCCCGGCCGCCGCGCGCTGGCTCCCTGGACCCGTGCCGGCTCGCCGGGGGCCGACGGCGAGGAGCCCCGAGGACGCCCCGCGCCAGGTGCGCTCCGGCCGGGACGCCCACTTCCGGGAGAGGCGCGCGGACCGCCGGCGCGCTCAGGTGAGCCGCAGCCAATGCCGAGAGAGACCCGCCCCGCTGGCGCCGCGTCCGCGCGGCACAGCACGGTCTCGACGCTCCGGGCACGGGCGCCTGGGGCCGGGCGTCCCCTCTCCTGCGAGCGCGAGGCAGGAAGCGGCGCCCCTGCGAGGCCGCTAGCGATGCCCCGGCGCGTGGGCCCCTGCGGCGCAGAGACCGCTCCAGGCTGGACTCAGCGAGGCCAAGGCCGCCAGGACGAGCGCTTGGCGGGACCCGGCTTGGGCGGCGGAGCTGCAGGCCCCCGCAAACAACCCAATTTTTTAAATGGAAAAAGGACTTGAAAAGACCCTTGTCCAGATAAGACATACAAATGGTCAACAAACACCTGAAGAGATGTTAAACATCGTTAGTCACGATGGAAATGCACATTAATACCACAACGCCATACCCCTCCACAAACACTAGAAGGCCTATAATCAAGAAAATTAAAAATAACAAATTTTGGCAAAAATGTAGAGAAATTGATACAGAGTTTCCCATGGGGAAAATGAATGGGTCCAGGAGATGGATGGTGAGAATATTTGTACAACAATGTGAATGTAGTCAATGCCACAGAACTGTATACTCAAAATGGTTTAAATGTTAAATGTTAGTTTTAATCACAATGAAAAAAATGAATGAAGCACTGATAATACATGTTAGAACATGGATGAACACTGAAAACATTCTAAGTCAAAGAGGTCATGCAGAAAAGGTCACCCAGATCATACTTATCTCGTGTGTTTTAAATCCATAAAGGTTTTGAAAATGAGGGAAAGTCTCAGTAATGGTTTCAGAGAAAGAAAACTGGATCAGAATGGGAAAAGACATTTCCATAGAGTTGGGGAGATGGTGAATGTTGAAGTGGGCCCGTGGATAGGATTATAAGGTGGAACCATAAAATTTCGTCTTTGGGTCTTTATGTGCTGGTTCCCTGGGAGAGGACCCCAGTATTGCATAAAACACACTGGAGTAGTTTATGTGAGGTGGTGTGTTTTGTACTGCTGCTTATAGTTTTTTTATACACTTGAAATTACTGGGAAGTACATTACTTTTCAAAAGAACCATGTCAAAACCATGCCCAAAAAAAGCAGAGAAGACATCAAACTTCATAATAGAAGCCAAGCCTTAACCAGATCCAGTTCACCTAAAGTGGTGACGCTCATCATTCTTGTAGGGTCCACGTGTTATTAACAGGCACCATGGGAAGATTATATTAGGAGCCACTATGTCTTGGGTGCTGCGGATGACCTGGCTGTAGTAGAAACAGTGGGATATCTGAATTCTAGTTTCCACATCAAACCACCAAAAACCTGTTAGAACTAATAAAGGAATTCAGTAAAGCTGCAGGGTAAAAAATCAGTACACAAAAATCACTTCTCTTTCTTTTTGTTTTTAATAAATTTTTTTAAAATGTTTATTTATTTATTTATTTATCTTTGGCTGCATTGGGTCTTCGTTGCTGTGCACGGCCTTTCTCTAGCTATAGCAAGCAGGGGCTACTCTTCGTTGCGGTGCATGGGATTCTCATTGCGGTGGCTTCTCTTGTTGCGGAGCACAGGCTGTAAGAGAGCAGGCTTCACTAGTTGTGGCACACGACCTCAGCAGTTGTCGCTCGCGGGCTCCAGAGCACAGGCTCAGTAGGTGTGGCGCACGGCCTTAGTTGTTCTGTCGCATGTGGGATCTTCCTGGACCAGGGCTCGAACCCGTGTTCCCTGTATTGGCAAGCAGATTCTTAACCACTGAGCCACAAAGGAAGCTCTAAAAATCACTTGTCTTTCTATACACTAGTAATGTGCCATCAGAAAGAGAAATGAAGAAAACAATCCCATTTACAATTGCATCTAAAAAATACCTGGGAATAAATTTAACCAGGGATGTGAAAGCACACTAAAAACTGTAAAACACTGATGAAAGAAACTGAACAGACACAAATGAATGCAAAGCTATCCCGTGCTCATGGATGCAAAGAACACTGTTAAAATGTCCATTCTACCAAAAGCAATGTTCAAATGCAAAGCAAGCCTGGTCAGAACTCCAATGGCATTCTTCACAGAAATATAGCAAACGTTCCTAACATTTGTGTGGAAACACAAAGGCCCCTGAATAGCCAAAGCGAGTCTGAGAAAGGAGAACAGGCTGGAGGCATCTCCCTCCCTGACTTCACACTACATTACGAAGCTACAGTCACCAAAAAGTGTGGAATTGGCACAAAAACAGGCACGCAGACCAGAGGAACAGGACAGAGACCCAAGAAATAAACCTACGGTTATGCGGTAAGTTAATTCACAAGAAAAGAGCCAAGAACATACACTGGGGAAACAACAGTCCCCTCAATAAATGGTGCTGTCAAAACTGGACACCACACACCAAAGAACAATGCACTCTGTCTACACCACACAAAAACTGGCTAAAAACCCAGTGTTCCACATGAAGCCCTTCCTCTCCTGGGTCCTCTGAGGACAGACACCCTCAGCACTCAACCAGACACAAGAACCTTCTCCCCCACTTTTCCTCACCTTTTCCTTTAGCAGCGTCACCTCCCAGCAGGTCCAGAGGACACCTGGCTTCTGTCAGGGTGAACCGGACCCCACAGTGTCCCAAAGCCCCAGTGGGTCCTGAGAAGACCCGGCTTCTGCTACATCAGTTCTGCTGTGGAAATTCAAATTGAAATAGAGCCAAATGACCCATGAATTCTCCAAAATAGTTAAGGAGCAATTAACTAGAAACCATAAGAAATGAAATGATTATAGACACAAACTTTACTTATTTTTTTAAATATTTATTTATTTAGCTTCGCTGGATCTTAGCTGTGTCACATTGGACCTTTTTCTTTTTTAAGTTGCAGCATGAGAACTCTTAGTTGAGGCACATGGGATGTAGTTCCCTGACCAGGGATGGAACCCAGGCCCCCTGCACTGAGAGCACGGAGCCTTAGCCACAGGACCACCAGGGATGTCCCTAGACACGAACTTTAAAACTTATGCCAAATTCACACAAATTTATTCACAGACATTTCAAATGCAAGGCTATGAAAATTACAGAGAAACATAGAAGAAAATCTACATGACCTTGGGTTTCGTCTATAGATCACGAGCTTTGAGTTTTAACATACAAGGCCAATCACAAAAGAAAAAAAATATGCTGGACTTTATAAAATTAAAGATTTCTACTCTCAAAGACCTTATTCAGAAAGTCAAAATGAGGCAGGAGATAAATACTCTCCAGCCTACACATTTACAACTGGCCTCCGGTTCACACTTCCTGGGGTGAGAAAAAAATGGGCTCCAGGCTGGACATTCATTACCAGCCCCCTGTTTACATTTCCTGAAGCAAGAGACAAACGGGCTCTAGGACTACATATTTATGACCGGACTCCTGTCTATATTTCGAGGTCTGCACCTCGATATGAAAACCAGCAACAAAAATAGCGTAAATAACCAGACATTGGACATTTTTATGGGAGGGACAGAGTGGGACTAAACCCTGTTAAAAGATCAAGAGGTCATACATTTCTCATCCTTGGGGCAAGGGAAACATTGCACATGTGCAGAAAGGTTCCTTGGGGGTCAAAAAGGAAGGGGCACCACCCCAAAATAGGTGATGCTAAGGTCGTCCTTGGCCAGAGGTGAACAGAGACGCGGAAGAACTGCCCTACATAAGTGACTTAACCGCCTCTCTACTGCACTCCTCCTCATTAGGCAGGGTGTCCACACCTTTTCTCTCCGGGTGTGCATCTCTGCCTTGCTTCTGTCTTAACAAACTGTTTCTCTGTGTGCTCTCCCACTTGTTGCTGTGCTATGTCTCTAATAATAAACTTTGTACCTGTTTTTCCAGTTTTTACCTCTATGAGAAATGCATTTTTCGCTGGGGGCAAGAGCTAGCGGAGGTGGTGGCTAGGATTCCTGGTTTTCATCCAGGCTACCCAGGGTCAATTCCTGGGCAGGGAATGAAGATCTCGCTTCATGCCACCACTCACTGCTGCCTCTCCAAGATAAAAAAGACAAGCCACAAACTGGGAGAAAAATACTTGTAAACCACATATCCAGTAAAGGACTTGGACTCTAAATGGACAAAGACCTCTAAAACAACCCCATTTTAAAAATGGGTAAGGATTTGAACACACACCTGGCCAAAAAAGATATACAGCTAATAAAAATCATACAAAAATTATACATATACTATTAGGGATTTCCAAAATAAAATCGTGAGCCATCACAGCACACCTACTAGGATGGCTAAACTCCAACAAAACCATGGCAACACCGACTACTGGAGGCTGAGAAGTAACCTCTCCTCATAGCTGGGGTGCATGTACAGCCACGTGGCAAGACAGTTCCGCAGCTTTTTCCACAACTAATCAAGTCTCCCCTCGGGGTCCAACAATTATGCGTCCAGTATATAGGCAACTGCTTTTAAAATCTATGTCCAAAAGCAGACAAGGGTGCAATTATGCACAGCAGCACTATTCGTAATGGCTAAAAACCTGAAGAAATCAGGATATCCTTCACTAGATGACTGCATAAGCAAAGTGGAGGACATCCATGTCAAGGTAAGCAGAATACACCACGCCAATATATGTCTCTCTGGCATAAGGATTATTTCAGTCTCATTCAGAAAAAGAAAGATAGAAAAAACTGAGTAGAGACTGACCTTTTATGAAGGACATTTATAAGGAAATCCCCCCTTCCCCAAGGTCTTTTGTTTTTATCTGAAGATGGCATTTGGTATTTAAGGTGATGGCTTTGGCCATTTCAGGGAGTGACTCAGTTTTTCTGGGTATCTCTCCTGTATACAGGAGGTATACATGCTCTTAAACTTCTGTTTTTCTCCTGTTAATCTGGCTTTTATTACGGGGCAGGGGTGGGACTCAACCAAGAACCTAGAAGGACAGAGTGAAAATTGTTTTTCCTTCCATACACATGCAATGGAATACTACTGAGCAGCAGAAAGAAATGAACCATCAACCCATGGAAAGACATGGATAAATCCTCAGTATATACTGCTACGTGAAAGCATCCAGGCTGAGGAGGCTGCACACAGTATGACCCCATTGGTGACATTCTGGGACAGGCAGAGCTACACAGATGATAAGCAGATCATGGGGTGGGGGATTTGAAGTGTTCCATGTCATACTTTAGCATGGATACCTGTCACTATGCATTTGTCTAAACCCATAGATGTGTATAGCCCAAGGGGTCAATCAAACTCTATTCAAATTTAGTTATTTACGGTGTAGGAGTATTACAAGATGGAATACTCAATGTGACAGAATCTAACTGTATTAGAAATGCATGGAAAAAACTCACTGTAGGGGATGGAGTAAAAGGTGCTGACCTAAGTTAACTTTGGAAATGAACGCAATCTCTAGACTAAATGCAAAATGTACACAAACGGGGCTTCCCTGGTGGCGCAGTAGTTGAGAATCTGCCTGCCAATGCAGGGGACACGGGTTCAAGCCCTGGTCTGGGAGGATCCCACATGTCGCGGAGCAACTAGGCCCGTGAGCCACAACTACTGAGCCTGGGCGACTGGAGCCTGTGCTCCACAACAAGAGAGGCCGCAATAGTGAGAGGCCCACGCACTGTGATGAAGAGTGGCCCCCGCTTGCCACAACTAGAGAAAGCCCTCGCACAGAAACGAAGACCCAACACAGCCAAAAATAAATAAATAAATAAATCTTTAAAATTAAAAGAAAAATAATGAAGTACAATATCAATATTTGAAAAAAAAATGTACACAAACAGTGGACTTTATTTTATGGAGTTCTTTCTAGGGTGTAGCAGCTAACAATTCTGAAACCTCTGCACATGTAATCTGGAAAGGAGCAATGCATAAGTAAATGGCAGATAGTGGGCACCAAGCTCCTCACTGTGGGAGTGGGAAGTTACAAATAAGCAAGGGGAGAGACTCTGCCCTCACAATACTTGGCTGAGCTTCCTGGGAGCATGGTGTGGGGAGTTCACTGGCCATAGGAAATGCACAGATCTTTACACTGGGAAGGCTGTGAAGACATAGGAAACTCACACCCCATCTTTCCACCCATACCTGCTGCAAACACTCAGCCCTCTGTAATCAGCCAGTTGCACCTTTTTAGACATTCTTAGCCCCAGGCAGATAAAGGAGCGTGAGGGTCTTGCATTACCTCTAAGCTGTCCCAGAATCCAGGCCCTGGGGGTGGAGCCAGGATGGGGGTGCCTGGGCTCCTGACCAGCAGGTGAGAGGAAGGAGAAAGACCAGTCCTGAGGACAGAGGTTCCCTCAAGTCTGTGAGCCCTGGAGCCCTGATTGGATTCACCCCCAGTGGGGACATGGGTGGGGCCTGCAGTGGTTCTGTTTTCCACCCGGGCCCCTTTGATGAAACCACGGCAGCAATGGGCCCAGAAGTCTCTTGGTGGTGTTGCAAACTGACACAGCAGTTTTACGAAGGAACAGGAGAATGAAGCTGAGCTCCTGACGGCCACTTCTGGCTCTGAGTTCCTTCTGTCAGGCCCACAGAGACATCCGTGGAGTCTGCTGTAACCCACCTTCCCCAGCCTGGTCTTTCCTCTGCCTCCCTGCGATGAGTCCCGTGACATTTCCAGCCTGGAACCCTCTCCCAGGCCAGACGCCTCTGTCCAGTCACTGCACCCCCATCTCACCTTGGGGGCTAACAGGGCCCTCAGGGGACCGGGATCCTGCAGCTTCCCACACCCAGGAGCAGCCCCACCTTCCCTGGTTGCTGAGCCCAGACACCGGGTGTAACCGAGCAGGACCCTACGGGGCCTTCCCAGGACAGACCCACCCCCCCCATATCCTCTGCTGTAGCTCCTCTCTGAAGTACCTGGATAACAGCATCTGATGCACGCTTCCTGAGTTGTTTTACAGACTTCTACCAGATGGAAGACATTAACTACTGTACTTGATGATCAAGAGCCCCCAGACCTACTGGCACCTAAGAATTGATACTGTTCACCACCCTGTTACCTCACTATCAACCAACCAGAGAATTGTGCACCAGCTGATCTCATACCCTGCGACCCCCTCCTCCAAATTCACACTAATTCCCCTCTACGCCCACAGCCCTGGCCCAAGCCCGATCTAGTGCCTGGTTCCTCCATCAGGCCCTGACAAAGTTCCCTGTCCCCACGGTGCGTCTCACATCCCACCCCAACATGGTCTTTCTGAAGCATAAACGAGACTGTGACTCTCTCCCACATGTAATCCCCAAATGTTTCCCCACTTTCGCTAGAGTATCTGCTGGGAGAGACATCTGCCAAGGCCCTGAGAGTCCCCGGCATCCCTACTGGGCTGGTGGCTCTTGGTTCCCTGATACTGACCACCTCAGCAGGCCAGGCGAGATGGCACCAAACCCCAGAACTGCTCACCTCAGAAGGGGGCTGGTACTGCTGCTGCCTGATCAAAGAGAGCAGAGAAGGGTTCCCCAACTGGGACACAAACACTGCACGAGTGGCCTCTCCCTTAGCTATCGCATGATCCCCATTGGACTTGAGGGAAGGAAGGACCCAGGCACGTTAGTTCCTAAGCAGGATGCTGTGGGCTCAGTTGTGTCCCCCCAAAATTCACATGCTGAATCCCTAACCCCCAGGACCGCAGGATGTGGTGGTATTTGGAGATGCAGTTTTTAAAGAGGTGATCAAGTTAAAATGATGTCACTAGGGTGGATCCTAATCCAATAAGACTGATGTCCTACCACAAGAGATTACGACACAGAGATCATGTGAAGAGAAGATGGCTGTCTACACACCAAGAAGCCTCAAGGAAAAACCAGCCTGCAGACACCTTGATCTCAGACATCATCCAGGACTAGGAGGTAGGTCTGTTGTTCAAGCTCCCCGGTCTGTGGTGTTTGTTATGGCAGCCCCGAGCAGACTCACACACAGGGTAAAGAAGGTCTCACACTAGATAGCTCACTCTCCATTCCCCTGTATGTGAGTGACAGTAGCCTCAGGAACTGAGGAAGGTGTGCCCGAGGAAAGGCACAAGATATGAGATTTTAGGCATAACACGACTGCACTGATATTTTTATTTCCTTTTTAAAATATTTTTTAAATCTTTATTTATTTAATTTATTTATTTTTGGCTGCATTAGGTCTTCATTGCTGCACACGGGATTTCTCTAGTTGCAGCAAGGGGGGCTTCTCTTCACTGCGGTGCACGGGCTTCTCATTGCGGTGGCTTCTCTCGTTGCGGAGCACGGGCTCTAGGCGTGGGGGCTCAGCAGTTGTGGCACACGGGCATAGCTGCTCTGCGGCATGTGGGATTTTCCCGGACCAGGTCTCGAACCCGTGTTCCCTGCATCAGCAGGCAGATTATCAACCACTACACCATCAGGGAAGCCCCACGACTGCACTGATCTTAAACGAGCCTGATCTACATTCACACGAGATGGTTTTGTCCTGTATATACACCCACATTAGCACCTTCAGTCTCAAGGGTAGACCTGTGGCTTCACCACTTCCACTGAGAGCATTACCTTAATCTGCTCTGAACCACCTCCTATAGGATTTCCAGAACCACAAAGCATCAGAGACTGCATGCTGCTGTGTAATCATGTTTCACAGGACCCAGAGGCTGTGTGCCAGCTTCCGGGCGACCCTGCCACAGCAGAGCCGCCCAGCTGTCCACCAGAACCCACGTCCCTTTCTCCTGTTCACAGCCAGCCTGCACCTCCCAGCTTTCCCACCCATTGCAGCCCAAAGGGCAACTGGTGGAGGTGGTGAGATCCTTGGCCAGCCTGTGTCCTAGGGTGGATGGCATGCTGCCATGTGGTCACCCCATCCCCTGCTGGTTGGAGCCCTCCACCTGAAAGCAGGGAAGAGAAACAAGGAGGACAGAGCCTGGGCCCCAGCACCCACCTGCCCTGAAGTATCACAAGAAAGGGACAGAGACATCTTGAGCTTCAGCCCATTTTGGGGGGGGACACTTTGTTCCAGTAACAAACCTTTGCTTTAAGAACCAAGGTGCGTTACAGATCCCTCCCCAACTGTAACAGAAAGTGAGGCTTAATTTCATCACAGAATAAAGTTATGAGGAACTTACAGGCCTAAGAAACTTAGGTTTGGGATACTCAATTAGTGAAGAATCTAAACAGAGTTTGGGCTTGGAGCAGTAAATTAAAGAAGTAACCAAGGGTTGTTCATATAGGCTTCTGCACCTTTCACATGAGAGACTTATTTCCTGCTTTCAAGGAGATAGAGAGTCAGAGTGTCCCTCTTGCACCAGCCATTTATTAAGGAACTGTAATTCAAAGTAATCGATATGCCACTGTGGAGCAGCCCTCCCTGAGACCCAACAATACACAGAGGTGGGAATACATGCATATATTTCCTTGCATTATCAGCTGAGCACTTTTAGCTCCTATATGTAACTTTTTAATAACATTCTCTAGTAAAAGGAACCAGAGCTCTTTGAAATAATGGCTGACACTAGGACTGACACAGTAAATATATGAACCAGGACAATCTTGAATCTTATATCAGAAAATAAGGAAGTACCAAGAAAAAAAATCCACAGGATGGAATGATGTCAAAGGAAAACAGGAACCAATGGAAAGAGCTCTCAATAGCCAAAGTAGGAATGAAATTAGCAACAAAATCTGGACTGCTGGATTATAACAAAAAGTTAAAAAAACAAAGCAAAACAAAAAATACTATCCACAGATGTCCATGCTGGTAAAATAAGTAACTGCACAGGGTTTTGTTTGTTTGTTTGTTTTAATGAATAGGGTTGAATAGAAATCTCCTATGTGGAAGTCCCAATAATTGATGTGGACACTCAGCCATCCATGGATTGTGGAGGTGGAGATAACTCCTGTCTCCATAAGTGCTGGTTCCCAAAGTAGCTTCCTCCTGAAGAAGACACACAGCACGGAAATGGGAAAAACTTAACTTCATTGTGGGGAAATCTGAAAAACTACCTCAGCCAGGTGACCAAAGTTAATATTAACAGTGATAAGTTGCCCTGAGAGCCTGTTCCCTTGATATAAAGTGATGAGAAAGCACTTTACCTCTGTGATCTGCTTACTCAAAACGCATAACTCAAGCCTAATCCTGAGAAAAACACCAAGTAAATTCCAATGTGGGACAATCAACAAAATACCTGACCAGTACTCCTCACCAATGTCAAGGTCATAGAAACAAGCAGAGACTCAGAAACTGTGAAAGCCCAGAAGAGCCTGAACAGACATGATGACTAAATGTCACGTGATACCCTGGATGGCATCCTGGAAGAGAAAAAGTTAGAATGAAGGAAACCCAAGTGAAATATGGATGTCAGTTAATAATAAGGTACTGATATTTTATCATTAATTGTGACAATTCGGTTTAAAACTAGAATGAGAAACCTATTGCATCACACTAGAAATCTAGATGAAATGGGTAACCTCCTAGTAAAAACACACATTAACAAAATGGAACGTAATAAAGGAAAATACAAACAGAACAGTTAGCCACCAAAAGACCTCTTCCCCATTTTGCTTCTCCTTTCATTGTTCCGGGATTTCACTCTCCTGGGACAGGGAAGGAATGGAGACAGAGCAAGCTGGCAGTTCCCCTAAGTTTGGACCGCACTCAGTGTCTTCATCTCGCCCAGCCATGCCCCATCCAGTAGGGCACCCAAGGGAGTCTCAGGGATTATTGGTTCTGATGTTATCAGCTATGACTTTTGTGATTCCAATGGACTGGACACACTTACTAAAGTACAATAAATCATTATTTTTAAATGATATAAATAAATTAATAACTGCAAGAGACAGGTTTAAGAGTGGATTTGGACCTGGCAGTTCTGGTGGCTCACTCTCTTGCAGTGTGATCTGGTCTCCCTCCAATCCTTTGTGCTGCTCAATGCCTTCGGGTGGCCCCACTCACAGGAACAGTCTCTCTCACTGCATCCAGGGCTTCCAGAAACTGCAGGCGACACCCACTCAATGTCCATTTTAACAGAAAAGAAGAGGTTCAGTTAAGGTCAGTGACTGTGGTCACCCATCCAGGGCTCTTGCTGTCCTCCCTTGATGGCAGGAAGCTCTTCCACTAGCTAAAATAGCAACTTTGTTGTTGGTGGTAAACTCAAGACTCTTGCTTTGGGCATGGGGGCCTCACATCAGAGGCTGGCCCTGATTGCCTGTGTACCTCAAAAGGCACACAGACTTCATTTGTGTCCCTGGGAGGTGGGAGCCCAGGAGTCACACCTGCCCTCTGACTATATTAATCACCCATCTCCACAGAACACATTTGCTCATTTTCCAGTCTCTGCTCTCTCCTTTACAGAGAACAGAAACCAAATGGTAGGTGGTAAGGAAACTGTTACGCAACGGAGCAGTGTCTCACGGATTATTCTATACCGTGGAATCCACAGTTGGCTGGCTTTCCGGTGGCCGCAGGGACTGGGTCCGGGATGCACGTGGCTCCTGGAGACCACGTGGCCTCAGAGTGAGAACACCAGGTGGGAAGCCACTTGCTCCCATACCTCTGATTTTTAATGAGTATGAATGTCAAAGGTTTGCAACAACCCGAAGGCCAGAGGATTGCAGGGCCACGGTCTGCTGTATGCTGGTTGTGGCCAGGGCCACACTCAATGTCTGGAGGGTTTCTTCCTCTCGGAAGGCTGAGAGGCTGTGAGGGAGGAGGCCCTTTTCTCAATCACGTGGATGTAGGGAACTGAAACATCCCAAGGGGCCGTCTACGCTGCCCAGGTAGCTGTTCAATTGCCCAGCAGCAAGGTCAGCTCAGTGATTGGCCACAGGGGCTTGACAGGGCCCAGGCAGGCCTGAGCTGGAGGACCACAGATGCCTGCCTGGATGGTCAGGGGTCAAGGGATATTCTGAGATTTTATTATCTACTACTGCCCACTCAAATGGGACAAAGGATACAGCCAGTCCTGAAGGGCACCGCCAGCCCTCAAGAAGGCAGCATATGGGGGCTGGCAGCGCTACAGCCTTGCATACATGCCAACATGTCCCACTCAGCGCACTGCGTGTCAGGGCTGGGCTGGAACCTGGGTCCAGCCCCACCCTCCCCAGGTTGGCGTCAGGGGACCTTCCTGACTTCTGAGGCCCTCCACAACCACAGACTGAGATTAAGTTGGCGATGAAACAGCCAGCAACCAGAGCAGACATTTCATTCATCTTCTTTAGAGTCCAGGATGCGGAGAGGAAGCAGAGGCGGAGCAGAAAACCAACAGTCCAGCTCGACCCCGCGTCACTTGTACCAGGTGAGTCTTGTCCATCGTGGAGGCTCAGATAGAAGACAGAGGGGAAGGCGAAGCAGGCCCATTAGATCGTGAACACTAGGTGTGTAAAGTATGAGTACTTTCTGGTTTTCTTTTTATTTACAGGAATTTCTATTTTTCAATCATTCAGATACACTATTAGTAAAATAAAAAGATTAAAATTGTGTATACCTTTTCACACACCCCTCACTAAATGTGAATTCTGTAGAAGGTACACATCTTCTGAAATCTCTTCTTACAAGAGTCACGGATTTACTTACTAAAAGCTGGCTGGAATCAACACAGGTGACTTTGCAGTTTTAGGATTGCCTGGGTCCGTGGCTTGCTGGGCTGCAGTTCCTACTTTCCACCTCTGTAAGATGCAGGTGGAGAAGAAAGGGTGAGACCTGTCTCTCTATGAGCTGTTCAGCTAGGACTTTGAGGTACCTACCTTGTGCAGTATGTGGTAGCAGAAGCACGGGTCACAGCAGGAACAGAGTACTTGGTCTCGGCCCTTAGATGACCCAGAGCGGACATTACATACTCAGCCAACAACCAGAAAAGAGAGTCCCTTTATTAAAAAAAAGAAAAAAAAAGACATTCAGTCAGCACCTGGGGTTCACGCAGGCCCGCTCTGACCTTCTGTTCCCCCTCTAACACAGGCCAACGAGATAGCTCTGGGCAAAACTGTGTTCCCACTCACCTCCCACCCACCTCAGTCAGGTCTTGCTGAACCCAGAGCACCAGGAATGCTGACCATCCTTCCAGTTTGGGGCCCCAAGGCTATAAGCTCACCCCAGTGGGCCAGCTCTCTGGGGTCCTTCCGGCACACTCCCGAGGGTAGTGATGGGGACGCAGCTGGAATCTGAGTTGCACAGTCTGCTCATTTCACCTTCACTCGTTACGAAAAAGGTCTTTACCCATGAAACATTCACCCCACTTTTGGTCCTTTAAAAAAACAAATTTTCTTAGGAACTTTTACACCAAAGTATCTTCCGGAAAGCAAACGTTCAGCAATAAGATTTATTTCAGTACAATTTCATTTTATGTACATACAAGTGTACTTAAAGAGGGCCATGTATAAAATGAGATGCCTAGTTTGCCATTTCTTTGAAGTCTGAGGCACCTGAGGGTGAGCATACCTGAGGTTTATGATTGTTGCTTTCATGGAGTACTGTCTTCCCGCCTTTATCTCCAGACCCAAGGATGGGGAACAAAGGTGAAACAGGTCTGCACACTGCAAAATGTCTTCAGAAATCTGCAAACCCAGCTTCTTGCAGGAGTTAAAGGTTAAGGACCAGGACAATGAAAGGGTGTGTGGGGGAAGGAATAGCAAGTAACCAAAACAAGGTGTCTGCGACCAGCCCACCTTCTCTGTCAGGAGTGTGCACCTGGAGCTGGTCTCTGTGTTTGGGGAGCCCTTGTGCTTCACAGAAGCAGTGCTGAGCCAGGGCGGAGGAGCTGGCCACAGACACCACCTGCCAAGTACCTGTGGGACCCACTCTCAGTCCTGAGCTAAGGTTAAACCATAATTACATTTATTTACTTATTTACTGTGACAGGCAACGTGCTCAGTACTTGGAGTGACTATATTCCCCCCCATTTTATTTTTTTAAACCACTTTATGAAGGTATCATTGACATACAGAAAGCTGTACATGATTAACACATGCAACTTTGTGAGTATGGAGACAGATTACACCCATGAAACCATCACCACAATCTACACCATAAACACGTGTCACTCCAAAGGTGTCCTCCCGACCTATTCATTCCTTTATTTATTATTATTCCTATTATCATCATTCTTTGTGTGTATGGTAAGAACGCTTAAGATAGGAGCCATCCTCAGTAAATTTTAAGCACACAATACAGTATTGTTAACTACAGGCACCATATTATACAGCAGAGCTCCAGAACTTGTTCATCTGGCATAACTGAAACTTTGTGCCCTTGCACTAGCACCTCCCAATTTCTCAGGGACTCAGAAGGGGTGACCTGTTGCCTCGGGCCTTGACAGCTGGGAGGAGGCAGAGCCTTGGCGTCTTCCTGCGCTGTCCAGAGCTACGTGCGGTCAGCAAATGCTCTGCCCCTGGCCGCAGCCCCTTGCTCACACGCCCTGGTGTAAAACCCCAAGTTTGGACCCCAGGCCACCCATGCATGAGTGGCAGACACCCTTCCCCAGGGACCTCCCTCTGCCTCCTTTTTCTAGTCTTCTCCTTCCCTCCCTCCCATGCCTCTCCTTGCTTCCCCGTGAAGAAGGAGTTAGTGGAGAAAAGCGAAGCCCGGCGGCTACAATGACACACACACACACACACACACACACACACACACACACAGCTCCCTGCAGTGAGGGCTGCTCTGAGTGGTCGGTGCATTCACACATTAAGCCTCATGACGACCTTGGGAGGGCAGTCCTCACTGTTCCCCCATTTCACAGATGAGGGCCCGAGGCAGAGGACAGCAGTAGCGCATCCACCCTCACACAGGATGAGGCCCAGACGCCCCTAACCTGTGGCTCACCTGGCTCCAGCCACAGCCGCCTCGGGTTCTCGGAGACTCTGCTGGGTCTTTTCCACAAATCCCTTCGAGACCTACAGGCACTTAACTAATCTACGAGGGCAAGTTACTCAAGTTCGTCTGAAAAACACCCCCCGGCAGGTTTCTAACCAGCTATGAGCACGGGAAAAACTGAAGACAGATGGGAGAGCCCAGGTTACAGAAGAGGTTGAAGCAGCTGCTTCGTTGGCACAGTAGGAGAAGGGAGAGCTTGGCAAGGAAAAGAAGGTGCGTGGCTGGGAAGGAGGGGCGTGTGGACCCTCTCAAAGCCCCGTCCTCCACTCAAGCACAGACTTGGACCAAGCCCAAAGCAATGTGAGGACTCTGCAGTCAACAGGTTGAAGAAGGCGTACACCCTGGACCAAGGCCAAGTGCCAGCCAATGTCTTCAGAAGGGAAGAAAAATATAAAATAGGCAGCTCTGCTTGGAGTCTTTGAGATTGAGCTGCGAGGGGCAGACCCCAGCATCATGCCACTCCAGCACATGTTCATGCCCAGAGGTACCTTCTCCACGGGGAACTGTGGACATTTGTAGAACATATCTGCCCTTTTTCTCCACAGAAGAAGAACCTGAGAGTCAGAGAACTGAGATATCCCGTGGAGGAGCACACACCGCTTACAGGTTGTAAATAGCTTCAGGAGGTCACCACTGCTGACCAAGCCGCAGCTGCATGCGCATTTAGGCACACAGGCGGGTCAAGAGTCAGGCAGGGTCCTTTTGCAAAGCTGCCTCGCTAAGCTTCCACTCTAATAAGGTTTTGGTTACAGAAATGCATACTCATGGCAGAAGTTTTTAAAATGCAGAAGCTAACTGAGAAGTAAAAATTCCCTGTGATTCCCTCCCAAGAGATACCGCCACTAACCTACTGACCCATCCATCTCCTTTCAGCCTCAGGCTGAGCCCTTCTGACCTGGACTTCAGTCTGGCGTGGACACCACACCCCCCACGACCCCTCGATGTCCAGTGCGGAGTGGCCAGCGTGCAGGGCCTTGGGGATGGGGTGGTCTGCGCCTGGGAGAGCCTTCTAAAGAGGGCAGCTCCGAAAGGCCCAGGCCGCGGGGCACGGTGTGAGGCTGCGTCGTCGTCACACCTCTGCTGCTGACCAGCGGGTCCCGGAGCCTCGCGACTCAGGGGCGCTCCGCACAGCAGCTGCCACCTCGCTGCTAATCGGCCTGATTCGTCTCTTTCTACCCCAGATACCACCCTGTGCATTACCAGTGACGCCAAGACCAAGCCTGCTAGCGCCAAATCCAGCAATCCCCCCTCCTGGCTTTGCAGACCCTGCTCTACAACAGCGGGGAGCGCGGGGGTAAAGCGCACTCTGCGTGCACAGAATTCGGGGAGCTAACGAGGTCCTCAGGCCCCGACTCCTAAAGCCAGGGCGCCGGGTCACTCACCAGCAGCGGACAGCAAAAGGCCCTTAAATTGGAGCAAGCTACAGGAGAGGACCATCGCCCCCTTGTGGGCAGGAAGGGGGTTGGGCTGTCTCCTGAGCGTCTCCTGGAGGCCAGCATTGCCACATGCATAGGTTTCTCACCCTCAGCACTGCTGACATTCTGGGCTGAATCGCTCCCTGCGGTGGGCTTTGTCCTGGGCATTGCAGTGTGTTTAGCAGCGTCCCTGGCCACCGGCCGCTAGCCCACCCTCCAGACATTGCCAGGTGTCTCTGGGGAGGGAGGGTAAACTGTTCTGTTCAGGGACCCCTGCACTCATCCTGCCGCTCCGGCCAGCCCAGGGGCCACCGTGCCTGCAGGACTCACCTCCTAACCAGGCATACCGCGGAGGGTGGGCGGGGAGGGTACAGGCTGGAGTCTCTTCTCCCCCAGTGTTGGCATCCAAAAATCCTAACTGCTGATTCTGCAACTCCCATGAGGTTGACATTTCTCCCCTCTCTTATCAGGGGCTTGAAAACAATTTATCTCTCTGTGGTTTCATTATTAAATCCCTTTTCTTTCTGATGAAAATGCCTTTGGTCCCTAAATACATAGAAGTTTAAGATTTTAAGTGTACTGCTACTTCTATTTTAGATACTGATGACTATGAGGGCATACCTAGGCCTTTTGGGAAACACATTTTTCTGGGTCTATAACATGTTTCCTTTTTGATACTGGGGGGGCTCGGGTAGCAGTTTGGGATGGATTATTTGAAGCCAAAGATTTGAGGATTGCATCCTTACACCTGCCTATTTTCCCTCTCAGTCTCCATCTGAAACGAGCCTGGATACATGGAAAGTGTGGACCTCGGCAGCCAGGGTCTCAGTGAAGGGACGCCGCTGGCTGAGCTCTGTCCGTTCATGTGAAGGGCAAACTGCTCACTCCTGAACCTCTCCACCTTGGACCAGGTGTCGCATTGCAGGGAAGGTACAACCTACAGACACTTTTATTGGCAGACCTCTTTAAAGATTTCAAAGTGGGGCCACATGGTGTACGTTTGTTGCCAGGATTTCGCCATGCATACGGGAGGGAAGCGCTGTGGTGCCCACCTTACAAATAAAGAAAGCTGAGGCCCAGTTAAGTGGCTTGCCCAAGTTGACCTAGATTCTGGTCTTTCATGGGATGCCTGCAGGACACACAACAGGAATATAAGGCCTCTACACACTCCCAACACCTCTGATGAGATGGCTTCTGCCGTCAGGCCCCCATTTCCCGGCGGACACGCAGCACACTTACACGTGCTTCCTAACAAGTGAAAAGAGACACGAGCTACACACTGGGCACTTCCCTGAATCAGCGTTTCTACACGGGGTGTTCTGTGTGTAGCGAACTGCCTCAACTAAGGAATGCCTGAGTTAGGCCACTGGGCCTGTGCTTGCTCCAAAAGCCTGCACTGTAACGCGAAGAAATGTGCTTTACTCACAGTTGGAACGCCAGCCGACTTTCTCTTGGAGGAAGGGTGACTTCAGGTAGGAAGTCCTAGAAGGAATGCTTAGCAGAGTGCTTTTTCAGTAGAGCTCGCGATAGGGCAATGAGGCACAATTCCATGGCATGTTAGACGGGGTAGAAACGTTTTCCTAAAGCTGTTGGAGTGCTGAGGAAATCTAGTTCTCTCAAGTAAGAGTGTAGCATGTTGCCCTTTGCTCGGCATACACAGAGGGCAACTGAAGGGCCAACTGACCTGGTTGTTGCTCAGCAAACATAGAGTGGTCTGGGGGTACTCAGTGATCTGTAGGGAAAAGGGTGCCAACAGGGGGGCTTAGGAGTCCTAAAAAGGGTACTTCCTCTAAAATAAAGCAGAAGCCTCGGCTTCTGCATGGCAATTCAGGGCCTTACCTTGAGGCACGTACTCTCGCTGAGTCTCCCGTTAGCGACACAGCATGATACGATGCTGACTTTCTCCACGAACAGAGTGACGTCAGATACGAGGTCCTCGAAGAATTCTAAGCGGAGTGTTTTCTCATGGCAGCTCAGACGGGGGCCATGACGAACACTTCCATGGCACGTCGCACTGGCTACATATGTGGTCCTGAGGCTGTTCCAGTGCTCTGGAAATTTAGCTCTCCTTAAGAAACGTGCAGGGTGTTGCCCATCACTCGGCATACACAGAAGGCCACCGAGGGACCGACCATTGGGCCCCGATGTTGCTCAGCAGGCCCACAGGGGTCTGGAGGTACTCACTGATCTTGGAGGGAAAATAATGCACACCCGAGGGGCCTACGAGTCCTGAAAAGGATACTTCCTTTAAAATAAAGCAGAACAGCGACTAAGACCTCATGGAAAGAGCTGCATGCCTCCCTTTCTGCGCGGCTACTCAGGGACTTACCTCGAGGCCAGTACTCACGTTGAGTTTCCCTTTAGCTCCAGAGCGTGGCAGGATGAGCTCCACCCCGGCTATCGAAGCACCCGGCTTACCTCGAGAAAACTCATTTTCTTCCCAGAGCCATGCCTACAGTGGCTAGTGGCCTGTCAACAGCAGTCAATTTCAAGTAGCTTCAAGGCAGCATGAATGGAGCTTTCAAAATGGGAAAGCAAGGCTACTTCCATCTGGCCCCCATTTCCACGGGCACATGCAGCATACATCCCTGTGCTTTCTAATAAGTCCAAACAGACACAGGTTACCCGGTGGTTACTTCCCTGAATCAACTCCTCGAAGCAGGGTGTTCTGCAAATAGCAAACTGCCTCAACCAAGGAACGACACAGCTAAGCCTCCGGGCCCGTGGCTCTTCAAAAGCCTGCAGTGTTACACGAGGAACTGGCCTTTGGTTGCAGTCGGAACGCAAGCCGACATTCTCCTGGAGGCACGGTGACTTCACGCAGGGGGTCCCAGATGGAATGCGAAGCCGAGGGTTATTCTCAGTGCAGCTCACACTAGGGCAATGAGTCAGACTTGCACGGAATGTTGGACCTGCTAGAAAGGTGTTCGTCGACCTGTGGGAGTGTTGAGGAAATCAAGCTGTCCCAAGAAAGAGTGCAGTCTGTGGCCCTACACTCGGCATACACAGAGTGGCTCCGAAGGGCTACGGGCCTGGATGTGGCTTGGCAGGCCCACGGGGGCCTGAGGGTACTCAGTGTTCTTGCAGTGAATAGGGTGCCCAAGCGAGGCTCCTAGATGTCCTGCAAAGCGTACTGACGTTAAAATAATGCATAGCAACGGCTACGGCCTCATGGAAACTGCAGCACGCCTCCGCTTCTGCATGGCAATTCAGGGCCTTACCTCGAGACAACTGCTCACGCTGAGTGTCCCCTTGGCGACACAGCACGGTAGGATGCTGACTTTCTCCTCGAGCAGAGTGACTTCAGGTACGAGGTCCTCGAAGAATCCTAAGAAGAGAGTTTTCTCATGGCAGCTCAGACGGGGGCCACGACGAACACTTCCATGGCATGTCGCACTGGCTAGAAATGTGGTCCTGAGGCTGTTCCAGTGCTCTGGAAATGTAGCTCTCCTTCAGGAACGAGCAGTGTGTTGCCCATCACTCGGCATACACAGACGGCCTCCGAGGGACCGACCTTTGGGCCTCGATGTTGCTCAGCAAGCCCACAGGGGTCTGGAGGTACTCACTGATCTTGGAGGGAAAATGATGCACACCCGAGGGGCCTACGAGTCCTGAAAAGGGTACTTCCTTTCAAATAAAGCAGAACAGGGGCTTCCCTGGTGGCGCAGTGGTTGAGAATCTGCCTGCCAATGCAGGGGACACGGGTTCGAGCCCTGGTCTGGGAGGATCCCACATGCAGCGGAGCAACTGGGCCCGTGAGCCACAACTACTGAGCATGCGCCTCTGGAGCCTCTGCTCCGCGACAAGAGACGCCGCGATAGTGAGAGGCCTACGCACCGCGATCAAGAGTGGCCCCCACTTACCGCAACTGGAGAGAGCCCTAGCACAGAAACGAAGACCCAACATAGCAATCAATCAATCAGTAAATAAATCTTCAAAAAACAATAAAAAATAAAATAAGTAAAATAAAATAAAGCAGAACAGCGACTAAGACTTCATGGAAAGAGCTGCATGCCTCCCTTTCTGCGCGGCTACTCAGGGACTTACCTCGAGGCTAGTACTCACGTTGAGTTTCCCTTTAGCTCCAGAGCGTGGCAGGATGAGCTCCACCCCGGCCATCGAAGCACCCGGCTTACCTCGAGAAAACTCATTTTCCTCCCAGAGCCATGCCTACAGTGGCTAGTGGCCTGTCAACAGCAGTCAATTTCAAGCAGCTTCAAGGCAGCATGAATGGAGCTTTCAAAATGGGAAAGCAAGGCTACTTCCATCAGGCCCCCATGTCCACGGGCACACGCAGCATACATCCCTGTGCTTTCTAATAAGTCCAAAGAGACACAGGTTACCCAGTGGTTACTTCCCTGAATCAACTCCTCGAAGCAGGGTGTTCTGCAAATAGCAAACTGCCTCAACCAAGGAACGACACAGCTAAGCCTCCGGGCCCGTGGCTCTTCAAAAGCCTGCAGTGTTACACGAGGAACTGGCCTTTGGTTGCAGTCGGAACGCAAGCCGACATTCTCCTGGAGGCACGGTGACTTCAGGAAGGGGGTCCTAGATGGAATGCAAAGCCGAGGGTTATTCTCAGTGCAGCTCAGACTAGGGCAATGAGTCAGACTTGCACGGAATGTTGGACCTGCTAGAAAGGTGTTCGTCGACCTGTGGGAGTGTTGAGGAAATCAAGCTGTCCCAAGAAAGAGTGCAGTCTGTTGCCCTACACTCGGCATACACAGAGTGGCTCCGAAGGGCTACGGGCCTGGATGTGGCTTGGCAGGCCCATGGGGGCCTGAGGGTACTCAGTGTTCTTGCAGGGAATAGGGTGCCCAAGCGAGGCTCCTTGATGTCCTGCAAAGCGTACTGACGTTAAAATAATCCAGAGCAACGACTACGGCCTCCTGGAAACTGCTGCACGCCTCCGCTTCTGCATGGCAATTCAGGGCCTTACCTCGAGACAACTGCTCACGCTGAGTGTCCCCTTGGTGACACAGCACGGTAGGATGCTGACTTTCTCCTCGAGCAGAGTGACTTCAGGTACGAGGTCCTCGAAGAATCCTAAGCAGAGTGTTTTCTCATGGCAACTCAGACGGGGGCCATGACGAACACTTCCATGGCACGTCGCACTGGCTAGAAATGTGGTCCTGAGGCTGTTCCAGTGCTCTGGAAATGTAGCTCTCCTTAAGGAACGAGCAGTGTGTTGCCCATCACTCGGCATACACAGACGGCCTCCGAGGGACCGACCTTTGGGCCTCGATGTTGCTCAGCAGGCCCACAGGGGTCCTGAGGTACTCACTGATCTTGGAGGGAAAATGATGCACACCCGAGGGGCCTACGAGTCCTGAAAAGGGTACTTCCTTTCAAATAAAGCAGAACAGGGGCTTCCCTGGTGGCGCAGTGGTTGAGAATCTGCCTGCCAATGCAGGGGACACGGGTTCGAGCCCTGGTCTGGGAGGATCCCACATGCCGCGGAGCAACTGGGCCCGTGAGCCACAACTACTGAGCATGCGCCTCAGGAGCCTGTGCTCCGCGACAAGAGACGCCGCGATAGTGAGAGGCCTACGCACCGCGATCAAGAGTGGCCCCCACTTACCGCAACTGGAGAGAGCCCTAGCACAGAAACGAAGACCCAACATAGCAATCAATCAATCAATCAATAAATCTTCAAAAAACAATAAAAAATAAAATAAGTAAAATAAAATAAAGCAGAACAGCGACTAAGACCTCATGGAAAGAGCTGCATGCCTCCCTTTCTGCGCGGCTACTCAGGGACTTACCTCGAGGCCAGTACTCACGTTGAGTTTCCCTTTAGCTCCAGAGCGTGGCAGGATGAGCTCCACCCCGGCCATCGAAGCACCCGGCTTACCTCGAGAAAACTCATTTTCTTCCCAGAGCCATGCCTACAGTGGCTAGTGGCCTGTCAACAGCAGTCAATTTCAAGTAGCTTCAAGGCAGCATGAATGGAGCTTTCAAAATGGGAAAGCAAGGCTACTTCCATCAGGCCCCCATGTCCACGGGCACACGCAGCATACATCCCTGTGCTTTCTAATAAGTCCAAAGAGACACAGGTTACCCAGTGGTTACTTCCCTGAATCAACTCCTCGAAGCAGGGTGTTCTGCAAATAGCAAACTGCCTCAACCAAGGAACGACACAGCTAAGCCTCCGGGCCCGTGGCTCTTCAAAAGCCTGCAGTGTTACACGAGGAACTGGCCTTTGGTTGCAGTCGGAACGCAAGCCGACATTCTCCTGGAGGCACGGTGACTTCAGGCAGGGAGTCCCAGATGGAATGCAAAGCCGAGGGTTATTCTCAGTGCAGCTCAGACTAGGGCAATGAGTCAGACTTGCACGGAATGTTGGACCTGCTAGAAAGGTGTTCGTCGACCTGTGGGAGTGTTGAGGAAATCAAGCTGTCCCAAGAAAGAGTGCAGTCTGTGGCCCTACACTCGGCATACACAGAGTGGCTCCGAAGGGCTACGGGCCTGGATGTGGCTTGGCAGGCCCACGGGGGCCTGAGGGTACTCAGTGTTCTTGCAGTGAATAGGGTGCCCAAGCGAGGCTCCTAGATGTCCTGCAAAGCGTACTGACGTTAAAATAATGCATAGCAACGGCTACGGCCTCATGGAAACTGCAGCACGCCTCCGCTTCTGCATGGCAATTCAGGGCCTTACCTCGAGACAACTGCTCACGCTGAGTGTCCCCTTGGCGACACAGCACGGTAGGATGCTGACTTTCTCCTCGAGCAGAGTGACTTCAGGTACGAGGTCCTCGAAGAATCCTAAGCAGAGTGTTTTCTCATGGCAACTCAGACGGGGGCCATGACGAACACTTCCATGGCACGTCGCACTGGCTAGAAATGTGGTCCTGAGGCTGTTCCAGTGCTCTGGAAATGTAGCTCTCCTTCAGGAACGAGCAGTGTGTTGCCCATCACTCGGCATACACAGACGGCCTCCGAGGGACCGACCTTTGGGCCTCGATGTTCCTCACCAGGCCCACAGGGGTCTGGAGGTACTCACTGATCTTGGAGGGAAAATGATGCACACCCGAGGGGCCTACGAGTCCTGAAAAGGGTACTTCCTTTCAAATAAAGCAGAACAGGTGCTTCCCTGGTGGTGCAGTGGTTGAGAATCTGCCTGCCAATGCAGGGGACACGGGTTCGAACCCTGGTCTGGGAGGATCCCACATGCCGCGGAGCAACTGGGCCCGTGAGCCACAACTACTGAGCATGCGCCTCTGGAGCCTGTGCTCCGCGACAAGAGACGCCGCGATAGTGAGAGGCCTACGCACCGCGATCAAGAGTGGGCCCCACTTAACACAACTGGAGAGAGCCCTAGCACAGAAACGAAGACCCAACATAGCAATCAATCAATCAGTAAATAAAACTTCAAAAAACAATAAAAAATAAAATAAGTAAAATAAAATAAAGCAGAACAGCGACTAAGACTTCATGGAAAGAGCTGCATGCCTCCCTTTCTGCGCGGCTACTCAGGGACTTACCTCGAGGCTAGTACTCACGTTGAGTTTCCCTTTAGCTCCAGAGCGTGGCAGGATGAGCTCCACCCCGGCCATCGAAGCACCCGGCTTACCTCGAGAAAACTCATTTTCCTCCCAGAGCCATGCCTACAGTGGCTAGTGGCCGGTCAACAGCAGTCAATTTCAAGTAGCTTCAAGGCAGCATGAATGGAGCTTTCAAAATGGGAAAGCAAGGCTACTTCCATCAGGCCCCCATGTCCACGGGCACACGCAGCATACATCCCTGTGCTTTCTAATATGTCCAAAGAGACACAGGTTACCCAGTGGTTACTTCCCTGAATCAACTCCTCGAAGCAGGGTGTTCTGCAAATAGCGAACTGCCTCAAGCAAGGAACGCCCCAGCTAAGCCTCCGGGCCCGTGGCTCTTCAAAAGCCTGCAGTGTTACACGAGGAACTGGCCTTTGGTTGCAGTCGGAACGCAAGCCGACATTCTCCTGGAGGCAGGGTGACTTCAGGCAGGGGGTCCCAGATGGAATGCGAAGCCGAAGCTTATTCTCAGTGCAGCTCAGACTAGGGCAATGAGTCAGACTTGCACGGAATGTTGGACCTGCTAGAAAGGTGTTCGTCGACCTGTGGGAGTGTTGAGGAAATCAAGCTGTCCCAAGAAAGAGTGCAGTCTGTTGCCCTACACTCGGCATACACAGAGTGGCTCCGAAGGGCTACGGGCCTGGATGTGGCTTGGCAGGCCCATGGGGGCCTGAGGGTACTCAGTGTTCTTGCAGGGAATAGGGTGCCCAAGCGAGGCTCCTAGATGTCCTGCAAAGCGTACTGACGTTAAAATAATGCAGAGAAACGGCTACGGCCTCCTGGAAACTGCTGCACGCCTCCGCTTCTGCATGGCAATTCAGGGCCTTACCTCGAGACAACTGCTCACGCTGAGTGTCCCCTTGGCGACACAGCACGGTAGGATGCTGACTTTCTCCTCGAGCAGAGTGACTTCAGGTACGAGGTCCTCGAAGAATCCTAAGAAGAGAGTTTTCTCATGGCAGCTCAGACGGGGGCCACGACGAACACTTCCATGGCATGTCGCACTGGCTAGAAATGTGGTCCTGAGGCTGTTCCAGTGCTCTGGAAATGTAGCTCTCCTTCAGGAACGAGCAGTGTGTTGCCCATCACTCGGCATACACAGACGGCCTCCGAGGGACCGACCTTTGGGCCTCGATGTTGCTCAGCAAGCCCACAGGGGTCTGGAGGTACTCACTGATCTTGGAGGGAAAATGATGCACACCCGAGGGGCCTACGAGTCCTGAAAAGGGTACTTCCTTTCAAATAAAGCAGAACAGGTGCTTCCCTGGTGGTGCAGTGGTTGAGAATCTGCCTGCCAATGCAGGGGACACGGGTTCGAGCCCTGGTCTGGGAGGATCCCACATGCCGCGGAGCAACTGGGCCCGTGAGCCACAACTACTGAGCATGCGCCTCTGGAGCCTGTGCTCCGCGACAAGAGACGCCGCGATAGTGAGAGGCCTACGCACCGCGATCAAGAGTGGCCCCCACTTACCGCAACTGGAGAGAGCCCTAGCACAGAAACGAAGACCCAACATAGCAATCAATCAATCAGTAAATAAATCTTCAAAAAACAATAAAAAATAAAATAAGTAAAATAAAATAAAGCAGAACAGCGACTAAGACCTCATGGAAAGAGCTGCATGCCTCCCTTTCTGCGCGGCTACTCAGGGACTTACCTCGAGGCTAGTACTCACGTTGAGTTTCCCTTTAGCTCCAGAGCGTGGCAGGATGAGCTCCACCCCGGCCATCGAAGCACCCAGCTTACCTCGAGAAAACTCATTTTCCTCCCAGAGCCATGCCTACAGTGGCTAGTGGCCGGTCAACAGCAGTCAATTTCAAGTAGCTTCAAGGCAGCATGAATGGAGCTTTCAAAATGGGAAAGCAAGGCTACTTCCATCAGGCCCCCATGTCCACGGGCACACGCAGCATACATCCCTGTGCTTTCTAATAAGTCCAAAGAGACACAGGTTACCCAGTGGTTACTTCCCTGAATCAACTCCTCGAAGCAGGGTGTTCTGCAAATAGCAAACTGCCTCAACCAAGGAACGACACAGCTAAGCCTCCGGGCCCGTGGCTCTTCAAAAGCCTGCAGTGTTACACGAGGAACTGGCCTTTGGTTGCAGTCGGAACGCAAGCCGACATTCTCCTGGAGGCACGGTGACTTCAGGAAGGGGGTCCTAGATGGAATGTAAAGCCGAGGGTTATTCTCAGTGCAGCTCAGACTAGGGCAATGAGTCAGACTTGCACGGAATGTTGGACCTGCTAGAAAGGTGTTCGTCGACCTGTGGGAGTGTTGAGGAAATCAAGCTGTCCCAAGAAAGAGTGCAGTCTGTGGCCCTACACTCGGCATACACAGAGTGGCTCCGAAGGGCTACGGGCCTGGATGTGGCTTGGCAGGCCCATGGGGGCCTGAGGGTACTCAGTGTTCTTGCAGGGAATAGGGTGCCCAAGCGAGGCTCCTTGATGTCCTGCAAAGCGTACTGACGTTAAAATAATCCAGAGCAACGGCTACGGCCTCCTGGAAACTGCTGCACGCCTCCGCTTCTGCATGGCAATTCAGGGTCTTACCTCGAGACAACTGCTCACGCTGAGTGTCCCCTTGGCGACACAGCACGGTAGGATGCTGACTTTCTCCTCGAGCAGAGTGACTTCAGGTACGAGGTCCTCGAAGAATCCTAAGCAGAGTGTTTTCTCATGGCAACTCAGACGGGGGCCATGACGAACACTTCCATGGCACGTCGCACTGGCTAGAAATGTGGTCCTGAGGCTGTTCCAGTGCTCTGGAAATGTAGCTCTCCTTCAGGAACGAGCAGTGTGTTGCCCATCACTCGGCATACACAGACGGCCTCCGAGGGACCGACCTTTGGGCCTCGATGTTGCTCAGCAGGCCCACAGGGGTCCTGAGGTACTCACTGATCTTGGAGGGAAAATGATGCACACCCGAGGGGCCTACGAGTCCTGAAAAGGGTACTTCCTTTCAAATAAAGCAGAACAGGGGCTTCCCTGGTGGCGCAGTGGTTGAGAATCTGCCTGCCAATGCAGGGGACACGGGTTCGAGCCCTGGTCTGGGAGGATCCCACATGCCGCGGAGCAACTGGGCCCGTGAGCCACAACTACTGAGCATGCGCCTCTGGAGCCTGTGCTCCGCGACAAGAGACGCCGCGATAGTGAGAGGCCTACGCACCGCGATCAAGAGTGGCCCCCACTTACCGCAACTGGAGAGAGCCCTAGCACAGAAACGAAGACCCAACATAGCAATCAATCAATCAATCAATAAATCTTCAAAAAACAATAAAAAATAAAATAAGTAAAATAAAATAAAGCAGAACAGCGACTAAGACCTCATGGAAAGAGCTGCATGCCTCCCTTTCTGCGCGGCTACTCAGGGACTTACCTCGAGGCCAGTACTCACGTTGAGTTTCCCTTTAGCTCCAGAGCGTGGCAGGATGAGCTCCACCCCGGCCATCGAAGCACCCGGCTTACCTCGAGAAAACTCATTTTCTTCCCAGAGCCATGCCTACAGTGGCTAGTGGCCTGTCAACAGCAGTCAATTTCAAGTAGCTTCAAGGCAGCATGAATGGAGCTTTCAAAATGGGAAAGCAAGGCTACTTCCATCAGGCCCCCATGTCCACGGGCACACGCAGCATACATCCCTGTGCTTTCTAATAAGTCCAAAGAGACACAGGTTACCCAGTGGTTACTTCCCTGAATCAACTCCTCGAAGCAGGGTGTTCTGCAAATAGCAAACTGCCTCAACCAAGGAACGACACAGCTAAGCCTCCGGGCCCGTGGCTCTTCAAAAGCCTGCAGTGTTACACGAGGAACTGGCCTTTGGTTGCAGTCGGAACGCAAGCCGACATTCTCCTGGAGGCACGGTGACTTCAGGCAGGGAGTCCCAGATGGAATGCAAAGCCGAGGGTTATTCTCAGTGCAGCTCAGACTAGGGCAATGAGTCAGACTTGCACGGAATGTTGGACCTGCTAGAAAGGTGTTCGTCGACCTGTGGGAGTGTTGAGGAAATCAAGCTGTCCCAAGAAAGAGTGCAGTCTGTGGCCCTACACTCGGCATACACAGAGTGGCTCCGAAGGGCTACGGGCCTGGATGTGGCTTGGCAGGCCCACGGGGGCCTGAGGGTACTCAGTGTTCTTGCAGTGAATAGGGTGCCCAAGCGAGGCTCCTAGATGTCCTGCAAAGCGTACTGACGTTAAAATAATGCATAGCAACGGCTACGGCCTCATGGAAACTGCAGCACGCCTCCGCTTCTGCATGGCAATTCAGGGCCTTACCTCGAGACAACTGCTCACGCTGAGTGTCCCCTTGGCGACACAGCACGGTAGGATGCTGACTTTCTCCTCGAGCAGAGTGACTTCAGGTACGAGGTCCTCGAAGAATCCTAAGCAGAGTGTTTTCTCATGGCAACTCAGACGGGGGCCATGACGAACACTTCCATGGCACGTCGCACTGGCTAGAAATGTGGTCCTGAGGCTGTTCCAGTGCTCTGGAAATGTAGCTCTCCTTCAGGAACGAGCAGTGTGTTGCCCATCACTCGGCATACACAGACGGCCTCCGAGGGACCGACCTTTGGGCCTCGATGTTCCTCACCAGGCCCACAGGGGTCTGGAGGTACTCACTGATCTTGGAGGGAAAATGATGCACACCCGAGGGGCCTACGAGTCCTGAAAAGGGTACTTCCTTTCAAATAAAGCAGAACAGGTGCTTCCCTGGTGGTGCAGTGGTTGAGAATCTGCCTGCCAATGCAGGGGACACGGGTTCGAGCCCTGGTCTGGGAGGATCCCACATGCCGCGGAGCAACTGGGCCCGTGAGCCACAACTACTGAGCATGCGCCTCTGGAGCCTGTGCTCCGCGACAAGAGACGCCGCGATAGTGAGAGGCCTACGCACCGCGATCAAGAGTGGGCCCCACTTAACACAACTGGAGAGAGCCCTAGCACAGAAACGAAGACCCAACATAGCAATCAATCAATCAGTAAATAAAACTTCAAAAAACAATAAAAAATAAAATAAGTAAAATAAAATAAAGCAGAACAGCGACTAAGACTTCATGGAAAGAGCTGCATGCCTCCCTTTCTGCGCGGCTACTCAGGGACTTACCTCGAGGCTAGTACTCACGTTGAGTTTCCCTTTAGCTCCAGAGCGTGGCAGGATGAGCTCCACCCCGGCCATCGAAGCACCCGGCTTACCTCGAGAAAACTCATTTTCCTCCCAGAGCCATGCCTACAGTGGCTAGTGGCCGGTCAACAGCAGTCAATTTCAAGTAGCTTCAAGGCAGCATGAATGGAGCTTTCAAAATGGGAAAGCAAGGCTACTTCCATCAGGCCCCCATGTCCACGGGCACACGCAGCATACATCCCTGTGCTTTCTAATATGTCCAAAGAGACACAGGTTACCCAGTGGTTACTTCCCTGAATCAACTCCTCGAAGCAGGGTGTTCTGCAAATAGCGAACTGCCTCAAGCAAGGAACGCCCCAGCTAAGCCTCCGGGCCCGTGGCTCTTCAAAAGCCTGCAGTGTTACACGAGGAACTGGCCTTTGGTTGCAGTCGGAACGCAAGCCGACATTCTCCTGGAGGCAGGGTGACTTCAGGCAGGGGGTCCCAGATGGAATGCGAAGCCGAAGCTTATTCTCAGTGCAGCTCAGACTAGGGCAATGAGTCAGACTTGCACGGAATGTTGGACCTGCTAGAAAGGTGTTCGTCGACCTGTGGGAGTGTTGAGGAAATCAAGCTGTCCCAAGAAAGAGTGCAGTCTGTTGCCCTACACTCGGCATACACAGAGTGGCTCCGAAGGGCTACGGGCCTGGATGTGGCTTGGCAGGCCCATGGGGGCCTGAGGGTACTCAGTGTTCTTGCAGGGAATAGGGTGCCCAAGCGAGGCTCCTAGATGTCCTGCAAAGCGTACTGACGTTAAAATAATGCAGAGAAACGGCTACGGCCTCCTGGAAACTGCTGCACGCCTCCGCTTCTGCATGGCAATTCAGGGCCTTACCTCGAGACAACTGCTCACGCTGAGTGTCCCCTTGGCGACACAGCACGGTAGGATGCTGACTTTCTCCTCGAGCAGAGTGACTTCAGGTACGAGGTCCTCGAAGAATCCTAAGAAGAGAGTTTTCTCATGGCAGCTCAGACGGGGGCCACGACGAACACTTCCATGGCATGTCGCACTGGCTAGAAATGTGGTCCTGAGGCTGTTCCAGTGCTCTGGAAATGTAGCTCTCCTTCAGGAACGAGCAGTGTGTTGCCCATCACTCGGCATACACAGACGGCCTCCGAGGGACCGACCTTTGGGCCTCGATGTTGCTCAGCAAGCCCACAGGGGTCTGGAGGTACTCACTGATCTTGGAGGGAAAATGATGCACACCCGAGGGGCCTACGAGTCCTGAAAAGGGTACTTCCTTTCAAATAAAGCAGAACAGGTGCTTCCCTGGTGGTGCAGTGGTTGAGAATCTGCCTGCCAATGCAGGGGACACGGGTTCGAGCCCTGGTCTGGGAGGATCCCACATGCCGCGGAGCAACTGGGCCCGTGAGCCACAACTACTGAGCATGCGCCTCTGGAGCCTGTGCTCCGCGACAAGAGACGCCGCGATAGTGAGAGGCCTACGCACCGCGATCAAGAGTGGCCCCCACTTACCGCAACTGGAGAGAGCCCTAGCACAGAAACGAAGACCCAACATAGCAATCAATCAATCAGTAAATAAATCTTCAAAAAACAATAAAAAATAAAATAAGTAAAATAAAATAAAGCAGAACAGCGACTAAGACCTCATGGAAAGAGCTGCATGCCTCCCTTTCTGCGCGGCTACTCAGGGACTTACCTCGAGGCTAGTACTCACGTTGAGTTTCCCTTTAGCTCCAGAGCGTGGCAGGATGAGCTCCACCCCGGCCATCGAAGCACCCAGCTTACCTCGAGAAAACTCATTTTCCTCCCAGAGCCATGCCTACAGTGGCTAGTGGCCGGTCAACAGCAGTCAATTTCAAGTAGCTTCAAGGCAGCATGAATGGAGCTTTCAAAATGGGAAAGCAAGGCTACTTCCATCAGGCCCCCATGTCCACGGGCACACGCAGCATACATCCCTGTGCTTTCTAATAAGTCCAAAGAGACACAGGTTACCCAGTGGTTACTTCCCTGAATCAACTCCTCGAAGCAGGGTGTTCTGCAAATAGCAAACTGCCTCAACCAAGGAACGACACAGCTAAGCCTCCGGGCCCGTGGCTCTTCAAAAGCCTGCAGTGTTACACGAGGAACTGGCCTTTGGTTGCAGTCGGAACGCAAGCCGACATTCTCCTGGAGGCACGGTGACTTCAGGAAGGGGGTCCTAGATGGAATGTAAAGCCGAGGGTTATTCTCAGTGCAGCTCAGACTAGGGCAATGAGTCAGACTTGCACGGAATGTTGGACCTGCTAGAAAGGTGTTCGTCGACCTGTGGGAGTGTTGAGGAAATCAAGCTGTCCCAAGAAAGAGTGCAGTCTGTGGCCCTACACTCGGCATACACAGAGTGGCTCCGAAGGGCTACGGGCCTGGATGTGGCTTGGCAGGCCCATGGGGGCCTGAGGGTACTCAGTGTTCTTGCAGGGAATAGGGTGCCCAAGCGAGGCTCCTTGATGTCCTGCAAAGCGTACTGACGTTAAAATAATCCAGAGCAACGGCTACGGCCTCCTGGAAACTGCTGCACGCCTCCGCTTCTGCATGGCAATTCAGGGTCTTACCTCGAGACAACTGCTCACGCTGAGTGTCCCCTTGGCGACACAGCACGGTAGGATGCTGACTTTCTCCTCGAGCAGAGTGACTTCAGGTACGAGGTCCTCGAAGAATCCTAAGCAGAGTGTTTTCTCATGGCAACTCAGACGGGGGCCATGACGAACACTTCCATGGCACGTCGCACTGGCTAGAAATGTGGTCCTGAGGCTGTTCCAGTGCTCTGGAAATGTAGCTCTCCTTCAGGAACGAGCAGTGTGTTGCCCATCACTCGGCATACACAGACGGCCTCCGAGGGACCGACCTTTGGGCCTCGATGTTGCTCAGCAGGCCCACAGGGGTCCTGAGGTACTCACTGATCTTGGAGGGAAAATGATGCACACCCGAGGGGCCTACGAGTCCTGAAAAGGGTACTTCCTTTCAAATAAAGCAGAACAGGGGCTTCCCTGGTGGCGCAGTGGTTGAGAATCTGCCTGCCAATGCAGGGGACACGGGTTCGAGCCCTGGTCTGGGAGGATCCCACATGCCGCGGAGCAACTGGGCCCGTGAGCCACAACTACTGAGCATGCGCCTCAGGAGCCTGTGCTCCGCGACAAGAGACGCCGCGATAGTGAGAGGCCTACGCACCGCGATCAAGAGTGGCCCCCACTTACCGCAACTGGAGAGAGCCCTAGCACAGAAACGAAGACCCAACATAGCAATCAATCAATCAGTAAATAAATCTTCAAAAAACAATAAAAAATAAAAAAAGTAAAATAAAATAAAGCAGAACAGGGACTAAGACCTCATGGAAAGAGCTGCATGCCTCCCTTTCTGCGCGGCTACTCAGGGACTTACCTCGAGGCCAGTACTCACGTTGAGTTTCCCTTTAGCTCCAGAGCGTGGCAGGATGAGCTCCACCCCGGCCATCGAAGCACCCGGCTTACCTCGAGAAAACTCATTTTCTTCCCAGAGCCATGCCTACAGTGGCTAGTGGCCTGTCAACAGCAGTCAATTTCAAGTAGCTTCAAGGCAGCATGAATGGAGCTTTCAAAATGGGAAAGCAAGGCTACTTCCATCTGGCCCCCATTTCCACGGGCACATGCAGCATACATCCCTGTGCTTTCTAATAAGTCCAAACAGACACAGGTTACCCGGTGGTTACTTCCCTGAATCAACTCCTCGAAGCAGGGTGTTCTGCAAATAGCAAACTGCCTCAACCAAGGAACGACACAGCTAAGCCTCCGGGCCCGTGGCTCTTCAAAAGCCTGCAGTGTTACACGAGGAACTGGCCTTTGGTTGCAGGCGGAACGCAAGCCGACATTCTCCTGGAGGCACGGTGACTTCAGGCAGGGGGTCCCAGATGGAATGCGAAGCCGAGGGTTATTCTCAGTGCAGCTCAGACTAGGGCAATGAGTCAGACTTGCACGGAATGTTGGACCTGCTAGAAAGGTGTTCGTCGACCTGTGGGAGTGTTGAGGAAATCAAGCTGTCCCAAGAAAGAGTGCAGTCTGTGGCCCTACACTCGGCATACACAGAGTGGCTCCGAAGGGCTACGGGCCTGGATGTGGCTTGGCAGGCCCACGGGGGCCTGAGGGTACTCAGTGTTCTTGCAGTGAATAGGGTGCCCAAGCGAGGCTCCTAGATGTCCTGCAAAGCGTACTGACGTTAAAATAATGCATAGCAACGGCTACGGCCTCATGGAAACTGCTGCACGCCTCCGCTTCTGCATGGCAATTCAGGGCCTTACCTCGAGACAACTGCTCACGCTGAGTGTCCCCTTGGCGACACAGCACGGTAGGATGCTGACTTTCTCCTCGAGCAGAGTGACTTCAGGTACGAGGTCCTCGAAGAATCCTAAGCAGAGTGTTTTCTCATGGCAACTCAGACGGGGGCCATGACGAACACTTCCATGGCACGTCGCACTGGCTAAAAATGTGGTCCTGAGGCTGTTCCAGTGCTCTGGAAATGTAGCTCTCCTTCAGGAACGAGCAGTGTGTTGCCCATCACTCGGCATACACAGACGGCCTCCGAGGGACCGACCTTTGGGCCTCGATGTTGCTCAGCAGGCCCACAGGGGTCCTGAGGTACTCACTGATCTTGGAGGGAAAATGATGCACACCCGAGGGGCCTACGAGTCCTGAAAAGGGTACTTCCTTTCAAATAAAGCAGAACAGGTGCTTCCCTGGTGGTGCAGTGGTTGAGAATCTGCCTGCCAATGCAGGGGACACGGGTTCGAGCCCTGGTCTGGGAGGATCCCACATGCCGCGGAGCAACTGGGCCCGTGAGCCACAACTACTGAGCATGCGCCTCTGGAGCCTGTGCTCCGCGACAAGAGACGCCGCGATAGTGAGAGGCCTACGCACCGCGATGAAGAGTGGGCCCCACTTAACACAACTGGAGAGAGCCCTAGCACAGAAACGAAGACCCAACATAGCAATCAATCAATCAGTCAATAAATCTTCAAAAAACAATAAAAAATAAAATAAGTAAAATAAAATAAAGCAGAACAGCGACTAAGACCTCATGGAAAGAGCTGCATGCATCCCTTTCTGCGCGGCTACTCAGGGACTTACCTCGAGGCCAGTACTCACGTTGAGTTTCCCTTTAGCTCCAGAGCGTGGCAGGATGAGCTCCACCCCGGCCATCGAAGCACCCGGCTTACCTCGAGAAAACTCATTTTCTTCCCAGAGCCATGCCTACAGTGCCTAGTGGCCTGTCAACAGCAGTCAATTTCAAGTAGCTTCAAGGCAGCATGAATGGAGCTTTCAAAATGGGAAAGCAAGGCTACTTCCATCAGGCCCCCATGTCCACGGGCACACGCAGCATACATCCCTGTGCTTTCTAATAAGTCCAAAGAGACACAGGTTACCCAGTGGTTACTTCCCTGAATCAACTCCTCGAAGCAGGGTGTTCTGCAAATAGCAAACTGCCTCAAGCAAGGAACGCCCCAGCTAACCCTCCGGGCCCGTGGCTCTTCAAAAGCCTGCAGTGTTACACGAGGAACTGGCCTTTGGTTGCAGTCGGAACGCAAGCCGACATTCTCCTGGAGGCACGGTGACTTCAGGCAGGGGGTCCCAGATGGAATGCGAAGCTGAGGCTTATGCTCAGTGCAGCTCAGACTAGGGCAATGAGTCAGACTTGCACGGAATGTTGGACCTGCTAGAAAGGTGTTTGTCGACCTGTGGGAGTGTTGAGGAAATCAAGCTGTCCCAAGAAAGAGTGCAGTCTGTTGCCCTACACTCGGCATACACAGAGTGGCTCCGAAGGGCTACGGGCCTGCATGTGGCTTGGCAGGCCCATGGGGGCCTGAGGGTACTCAGTGTTCTTGCAGGGAATAGGGTGCCCAAGCGAGGTTCCTTGATGTTCTGCAAAGCGTAATGACCTTAAAATAATGCAGAGCAACGGCTACGGCCTCCTGGAAACTGCTGCACGCCTCCGCTTCTGCATGGCAATTCAGGGTCTTACCTCGAGACAACTGCTCACGCTGAGTGTCCCCTTGGCGACACAGCACGGTAGGATGCTGACTTTCTCCTCGAGCAGAGAGACTTCAGGTATGAGGTCCTCGAAGAATCCTAAGCAGAGTGTTTTCTCATGGCAACTCAGACGGGGGCCATGACGAACACTTCCATGGCACGTCGCACTGGCTAGAAATGTGGTCCTGAGGCTGTTCCAGTGCTCTGGAAATGTAGCTCTCCTTCAGGAACGAGCAGTGTGTTGCCCATCACTCGGCATACACAGACGGCCTCCGAGGGACCGACCTTTGGGCCTCGATGTTGCTCAGCAGGCCCACAGGGGTCCTGAGGTACTCACTGATCTTGGAGGGAAAATGATGCACACCCGAGGGGCCTACGAGTCCTGAAAAGGGTACTTCCTTTCAAATAAAGCAGAACAGGGGCTTCCCTGGTGGCGCAGTGGTTGAGAATCTGCCTGCCAATGCAGGGGACACGGGTTCGAGCCCTGGTCTGGGAGGATCCCACATGCCGCGGAGCAACTGGGCCCGTGAGCCACAACTACTGAGCATGCGCCTCTGGAGCCTGTGCTCCGCGACAAGAGACGCCGCGATAGTGAGAGGCCTACGCACCGCGATCAAGAGTGGCCCCCACTTACCGCAACTGGAGAGAGCCCTAGCACAGAAACGAAGACCCAACATAGCAATCAATCAATCAATCAATAAATCTTCAAAAAACAATAAAAAATAAAATAAGTAAAATAAAATAAAGCAGAACAGCGACTAAGACCTCATGGAAAGAGCTGCATGCCTCCCTTTCTGCGCGGCTACTCAGGGACTTACCTCGAGGCCAGTACTCACGTTGAGTTTCCCTTTAGCTCCAGAGCGTGGCAGGATGAGCTCCACCCCGGCCATCGAAGCACCCGGCTTACCTCGAGAAAACTCATTTTCTTCCCAGAGCCATGCCTACAGTGGCTAGTGGCCTGTCAACAGCAGTCAATTTCAAGTAGCTTCAAGGCAGCATGAATGGAGCTTTCAAAATGGGAAAGCAAGGCTACTTCCATCTGGCCCCCATTTCCACGGGCACATGCAGCATACATCCCTGTGCTTTCTAATAAGTCCAAACAGACACAGGTTACCCGGTGGTTACTTCCCTGAATCAACTCCTCGAAGCAGGGTGTTCTGCAAATAGCAAACTGCCTCAACCAAGGAACGACACAGCTAAGCCTCCGGGCCCGTGGCTCTTCAAAAGCCTGCAGTGTTACACGAGGAACTGGCCTTTGGTTGCAGTCGGAACGCAAGCCGACATTCTCCTGGAGGCACGGTGACTTCAGGCAGGGGGTCCCAGATGGAATGCAAAGCCGAGGGTTATTCTCAGTGCAGCTCAGACTAGGGCAATGAGTCAGACTTGCACGGAATGTTGGACCTGCTAGAAAGGTGTTCGTCGACCTGTGGGAGTGTTGAGGAAATCAAGCTGTCCCAAGAAAGAGTGCAGTCTGTGGCCCTACACTCGGCATACACAGAGTGGCTCCGAAGGGCTACGGGCCTGGATGTGGCTTGGCAGGCCCACGGGGGCCTGAGGGTACTCAGTGTTCTTGCAGTGAATAGGGTGCCCAAGCGAGGCTCCTAGATGTCCTGCAAAGCGTACTGACGTTAAAATAATGCATAGCAACGGCTACGGCCTCATGGAAACTGCAGCACGCCTCCGCTTCTGCATGGCAATTCAGGGCCTTACCTCGAGACAACTGCTCACGCTGAGTGTCCCCTTGGCGACACAGCACGGTAGGATGCTGACTTTCTCCTCGAGCAGAGAGACTTCAGGTATGAGGTCCTCGAAGAATCCTAAGCAGAGTGTTTTCTCATGGCAACTCAGACGGGGGCCATGACGAACACTTCCATGGCACGTCGCACTGGCTAGAAATGTGGTCCTGAGGCTGTTCCAGTGCTCTGGAAATGTAGCTCTCCTTCAGGAACGAGCAGTGTGTTGCCCATCACTGGGCATACACAGACGGCCTCCGAGGGACCGACCTTTGGGCCTCGATGTTGCTCAGCAGGCCCACAGGGGTCCTGAGGTACTCACTGATCTTGGAGGGAAAATGATGCACACCCGAGGGGCCTACGAGTCCTGAAAAGGGTACTTCCTTTCAAATAAAGCAGAACAGGGGCTTCCCTGGTGGCGCAGTGGTTGAGAATCTGCCTGCCAATGCAGGGGACACGGGTTCGAGCCCTGGTCTGGGAGGATCCCACATGCCGCGGAGCAACTGGGCCCGTGAGCCACAACTACTGAGCATGCGCCTCTGGAGCCTGTGCTCCGCGACAAGAGACGCCGCGATAGCGAGAGGCCTACGCACCGCGATCAAGAGTGGCCCCCACTTACCGCAACTGGAGAGAGCCCTAGCACAGAAACGAAGACCCAACATAGCAATCAATCAATCAATCAATAAATCTTCAAAAAACAATAAAAAATAAAATAAGTAAAATAAAATAAAGCAGAACAGCGACTAAGACCTCATGGAAAGAGCTGCATGCCTCCCTTTCTGCGCGGCTACTCAGGGACTTACCTCGAGGCCAGTACTCACGTTGAGTTTCCCTTTAGCTCCAGAGCGTGGCAGGATGAGCTCCACCCCGGCCATCGAAGCACCCGGCTTACCTCGAGAAAACTCATTTTCTTCCCAGAGCCATGCCTACAGTGGCTAGTGGCCTGTCAACAGCAGTCAATTTCAAGTAGCTTCAAGGCAGCATGAATGGAGCTTTCAAAATGGGAAAGCAAGGCTACTTCCATCTGGCCCCCATTTCCACGGGCACATGCAGCATACATCCCTGTGCTTTCTAATAAGTCCAAACAGACACAGGTTACCCGGTGGTTACTTCCCTGAATCAACTCCTCAAAGCAGGGTGTTCTGCAAATAGCAAACTGCCTCAACCAAGGAACGACACAGCTAAGCCTCCGGGCCCGTGGCTCTTCAAAAGCCTGCAGTGTTACACGAGGAACTGGCCTTTGGTTGCAGTCGGAACGCAAGCCGACATTCTCCTGGAGGCACGGTGACTTCAGGCAGGGGGTCCCAGATGGAATGCAAAGCCGAGGGTTATTCTCAGTGCAGCTCAGACTAGGGCAATGAGTCAGACTTGCACGGAATGTTGGACCTGCTAGAAAGGTGTTCGTCGACCTGTGGGAGTGTTGAGGAAATCAAGCTGTCCCAAGAAAGAGTGCAGTCTGTGGCCCTACACTCGGCATACACAGAGTGGCTCCGAAGGGCTACGGGCCTGGATGTGGCTTGGCAGGCCCATGGGGGCCTGAGGGTACTCAGTGTTCTTGCAGTGAATAGGGTGCCCAAGCGAGGCTCCTAGATGTCCTGCAAAGCGTACTGACGTTAAAATAATGCATAGCAACGGCTACGGCCTCATGGAAACTGCAGCACGCCTCCGCTTCTGCATGGCAATTCAGGGCCTTACCTCGAGACAACTGCTCACGCTGAGTGTCCCCTTGGCGACACAGCACGGTAGGATGCTGACTTTCTCCTCGAGCAGAGTGACTTCAGGTACGAGGTCCTCGAAGAATCCTAAGCAGAGTGTTTTCTCATGGCAACTCAGACGGGGGCCATGACGAACACTTCCATGGCACGTCGCACTGGCTAGAAATGTGGTCCTGAGGCTGTTCCAGTGCTCTGGAAATGTAGCTCTCCTTCAGGAACGAGCAGTGTGTTGCCCATCACTCGGCATACACAGACGGCCTCCGAGGGACCGACCTTTGGGCCTCGATGTTGCTCAGCAGGCCCACAGGGGTCCTGAGGTACTCACTGATCTTGGAGGGAAAAATGATGCACACCCGAGGGGCCTACGAGTCCTGAAAAGGGTACTTCCTTTCAAATAAAGCAGAACAGGGGCTTCCCTGGTGGCGCAGTGGTTGAGAATCTGCCTGCCAATGCAGGGGACACGGGTTCGAGCCCTGGTCTGGGAGGATCCCACATGCCGCGGAGCAACTGGGCCCGTGAGCCACAACTACTGAGCATGCGCCTCTGGAGCCTGTGCTCCGCGACAAGAGACGCCGCGATAGTGAGAGGCCTACGCACCGCGATCAAGAGTGGCCCCCACTTACCGCAACTGGAGAGAGCCCTAGCACAGAAACGAAGACCCAGCATAGCAATCAATCAATCAATCAATAAATCTTCAAAAAACAATAAAAAATAAAATAAGTAAAATAAAATAAAGCAGAACAGCGACTAAGACCTCATGGAAAGAGCTGCATGCCTCCCTTTCTGCGCGGCTACTCAGGGACTTACCTCGAGGCCAGTACTCACGTTGAGTTTCCCTTTAGCTCCAGAGCGTGGCAGGATGAGCTCCACCCCGGCCATCGAAGCACCCGGCTTACCTGGAGAAAACTCATTTTCTTCCCAGAGCCATGCCTACAGTGGCTACTGGGCTGTCAACAGCAGTCAATTTCAAGTAGCTTCAAGGCAGCATGAATGGAGCTTTCAAAATGGGAAAGCAAGGCTACTTCCATCAGGCCCCCATGTCCACGGGCACACGCAGCATACATCCCTGTGCTTTCTAATAAGTCCAAAGAGACACAGGTTACCCAGTGGTTACTTCCCTGAATCAACTCCTCGAAGCAGGGTGTTCTGCAAATAGCGAACTGCCTCAAGCAAGGAACGCCCCAGCTAAGCCTCCGGGCCCGTGGCTCTTCAAAAGCCTGCAGTGTTACACGAGGAACTGGCCTTTGGTTGCAGTCGGAACGCAAGCCGACATTCTCCTGGAGGCACGGTGACTTCAGGCAGGGGGTCCCAGATGGAATGCGAAGCCGAGGCTTATGCTCAGTGCAGCTCAGACTAGGGCAATGAGTCAGACTTGCACGGAATGTTGGACCTGCTAGAAAGGTGTTTGTCGACCTGTGGGAGTGTTGAGGAAATCAAGCTGTCCCAAGAAAGAGTGCAGTCTGTTGCCCTACACTCGGCATACACAGAGTGGCTCCGAAGGGCTACGGGCCTGCATGTGGCTTGGCAGGCCCATGGGGGCCTGAGGGTACTCAGTGTTCTTGCAGGGAATAGGGTGCCCAAGCGAGGTTCCTTGATGTCCTGCAAAGCGTACTGACCTTAAAATAATGCAGAGCAACGGCTACGGCCTCATGGAAACTGCTGCACGCCTCCGCTTCTGCATGGCAATTCAGGGTCTTACCTCGAGACAACTGCTCACGCTGAGTGTCCCCTTGGCGACACAGCACGGTAGGATGCTGACTTTCTCCTCGAGCAGAGAGACTTCAGGTATGAGGTCCTCGAAGAATCCTAAGCAGAGTGTTTTCTCATGGCAGCTCAGACGGGGGCAACGACGAACACTTCCATGGCACGTCGCACTGGCTAGAAATGTGGTCCTGAGGCTGTTCCAGTGCTCTGGAAATGTAGCTCTCCTTCAGGAACGAGCAGTGTGTTGCCCATCACTCGGCATACACAGACGGCCTCCGAGGGACCGACCTTTGGGCCTCGATGTTGCTCAGCAGGCCCACAGGGGTCTGGAGGTACTCACTGATCTTGGAGGGAAATTGATGCACACCCGAGGGGCCTACAAGACATGAAAAGGGTACTTCCTTTCAAATAAAGCAGAACAGGGGCTTCCCTGGTGGCGCAGTGGTTGAGAATCTGCCTGCCAATGCAGGGGACACGGGTTCGAGCCCTGGTCTGGGAGGATCCCACATGCCGCGGAGCAACTGGACCCGTGAGCCACAACTACTGAGCATGCGCCTCAGGAGCCTGTGCTCCGCGACAAGAGACGCCGCGATAGTGAGAGGCCTACGCACCGCGATCAAGAGTGGCCCCCACTTACCGCAACTGGAGAGAGCCCTAGCACAGAAACGAAGACCCAACATAGCAATCAATCAATCAATCAATAAATCTTCAAAAAACAATAAAAAATAAAATAAGTAAAATAAAATAAAGCAGAACAGCGACTAAGACCTCATGGAAAGAGCTGCATGCCTTCCTTTCTGCGCGGCTACTCAGGGACTTACCTCGAGGCTAGTACTCACGTTGAGTTTCCCTTTAGCTCCACAGCGTGGCAGGATGAGCTCCACCCCGGCCATCGAAGCACCCGGCTTACCTCGAGAAAACTCATTTTCTTCCCAGAGCCATGCCTACAGTGGCTAGTGGCCTGTCAACAGCAGTCAATTTCAAGTAGCTTCAAGGCAGCATGAATGGAGCTTTCAAAATGGGAAAGCAAGGCTACTTCCATCAGGCCCCCATGTCCACGGGCACACGCAGCATACATCCCTGTGCTTTCTAATAAGTCCAAAGAGACACAGGTTACCCAGTGGTTACTTCCCTGAACCAACTCCTCGAAGCAGGGTGTTCTGCAAATAGCGAACTGCCTCAAGCAAGGAACGCCCCAGCTAAGCCTCCGGGCCCGTGGCTCTTCAAAAGCCTGCAGTGTTACACGAGGAACTGGCCTTTAGTTGCAGTCGGAACGCAAACCGACATTCTCCTGGAGGCAGGGTGACTTCAGGCAGGGGGTCCCAGATGGAATGCGAAGCCGAAGCTTATTCTCAGTGCAGCTCAGACTAGGGCAATGAGTCAGACTTGCACGGAATGTTGGAACTGCTAGAAAGGTGTTCGTCGACCTGTGGGAGTGTTGAGGAAATCAAGCTGTCCCAAGAAAGAGTGCAGTCTGTGGCCCTACACTCGGCATACACAGAGTGGCTCCGAAGGGCTACGGGCCTGGATGTGGCTTGGCAGGCCCATGGGGGCCTGAGGGTACTCAGTGTTCTTGCAGGGAATAGGGTGCCCAAGCGAGGCTCCTAGATGTCCTGCAAAGCGTACTGACGTTAAAATAATGCAGAGAAACGGCTACGGCCTCCTGGAAACTGCTGCACGCCTCCGCTTCTGCATGGCAATTCAGGGCCTTACCTCGAGACAACTGCTCACGCTGAGTGTCCCCTTGGCGACACAGCACGGTAGGATGCTGACTTTCTCCTCGAGCAGAGTGACTTCAGGTACGAGGTCCTCGAAGAATCCTAAGAAGAGAATTTTCTCATGGCAGCTCAGACGGGGGCCACGACGAACACTTCCATGGCATGTCGCACTGGCTAGAAATGTGGTCCTGAGGCTGTTCCAGTGCTCTGGAAATGTAGCTCTCCTTCAGGAACGAGCAGTGTGTTGCCCATCACTCGGCATACACAGACGGCCTCCGAGGGACCGACCTTTGGGCCTCGATGTTGCTCAGCAGGCCCACAGGGGTCTGGAGGTACTCACTGATCTTGGAGGGAAAATGATGCACACCCGAGGGGCCTACGAGTCCTGAAAAGGGTACTTCCTTTCAAATAAAGCAGAACAGGGGCTTCCCTGGTGGCGCAGTGGTTGAGAATCTGCCTGCCAATGCAGGGGACACGGGTTCGAGCCCTGGTCTGGGAGGATCCCACATGCCGCGGAGCAACTGGGCCCGTGAGCCACAACTACTGAGCATGCGCCTCTGGAGCCTCTGCTCCGCGACAAGAGACGCCGCGATAGTGAGAGGCCTACGCACCGCGATCAAGAGTGGCCCCCACTTACCGCAACTGGAGAGAGCCCTAGCACAGAAACGAAGACCCAACATAGCAATCAATCAATCAGTAAATAAATCTTCAAAAAACAATAAAAAATAAAATAAGTAAAATAAAATAAAGCAGAACAGCGACTAAGACTTCATGGAAAGAGCTGCATGCCTCCCTTTCTGCGCGGCTACTCAGGGACTTACCTCGAGGCTAGTACTCACGTTGAGTTTCCCTTTAGCTCCAGAGCGTGGCAGGATGAGCTCCACCCCGGCCATCGAAGCACCCGGCTTACCTCGAGAAAACTCATTTTCCTCCCAGAGCCATGCCTACAGTGGCTAGTGGCCGGTCAACAGCAGTCAATTTCAAGTAGCTTCAAGGCAGCATGAATGGAGCTTTCAAAATGGGAAAGCAAGGCTACTTCCATCAGGCCCCCATGTCCACGGGCACACGCAGCATACATCCCTGTGCTTTCTAATAAGTCCAAAGAGACACAGGTTACCCAGTGGTTACTTCCCTGAATCAACTCCTCGAAGCAGGGTGTTCTGCAAATAGCAAACTGCCTCAACCAAGGAACGACACAGCTAAGCCTCCGGGCCCGTGGCTCTTCAAAAGCCTGCAGTGTTACACGAGGAACTGGCCTTTGGTTGCAGTCGGAACGCAAGCCGACATTCTCCTGGAGGCACGGTGACTTCAGGAAGGGGGTCCTAGATGGAATGCAAAGCCGAGGGTTATTCTCAGTGCAGCTCAGACTAGGGCAATGAGTCAGACTTGCACGGAATGTTGGACCTGCTAGAAAGGTGTTCGTCGACCTGTGGGAGTGTTGAGGAAATCAAGCTGTCCCAAGAAAGAGTGCAGTCTGTTGCCCTACACTCGGCATACACAGAGTGGCTCCGAAGGGCTACGGGCCTGGATGTGGCTTGGCAGGCCCATGGGGGCCTGAGGGTACTCAGTGTTCTTGCAGGGAATAGGGTGCCCAAGCGAGGCTCCTTGATGTCCTGCAAAGCGTACTGACGTTAAAATAATCCAGAGCAACGGCTACGGCCTCCTGGAAACTGCTGCACGCCTCCGCTTCTGCATGGCAATTCAGGGCCTTACCTCGAGACAACTGCTCACGCTGAGTGTCCCCTTGGCGACACAGCACGGTAGGATGCTGACTTTCTCCTCGAGCAGAGTGACTTCAGGTACGAGGTCCTCGAAGAATCCTAAGCAGAGTGTTTTCTCATGGCAACTCAGACGGGGGCCATGACGAACACTTCCATGGCACGTCGCACTGGCTAGAAATGTGGTCCTGAGGCTGTTCCAGTGCTCTGGAAATGTAGCTCTCCTTAAGGAACGAGCAGTGTGTTGCCCATCACTCGGCATACACAGACGGCCTCCGAGGGACCGACCTTTGGGCCTCGATGTTGCTCAGCAGGCCCACAGGGGTCCTGAGGTACTCACTGATCTTGGAGGGAAAATGATGCACACCCGAGGGGCCTACGAGTCCTGAAAAGGGTACTTCCTTTCAAATAAAGCAGAACAGGGGCTTCCCTGGTGGCGCAGTGGTTGAGAATCTGCCTGCCAATGCAGGGGACACGGGTTCGAGCCCTGGTCTGGGAGGATCCCACATGCCGCGGAGCAACTGGGCCCGTGAGCCACAACTACTGAGCATGCGCCTCTGGAGCCTGTGCTCCGCGACAAGAGACGCCGCGATAGTGAGAGGCCTACGCACCGCGATCAACAGTGGCCCCCACTTACCGCAACTGGAGAGAGCCCTAGCACAGAAACGAAGACCCAACATAGCAATCAATCAATCAATCAATCAATCTTCAAAAAACAATAAAAAATAAAATAAGTAAAATAAAATAAAGCAGAACAGCGACTAAGACCTCATGGAAAGAGCTGCATGCCTCCCTTTCTGCGCGGCTACTCAGGGACTTACCTCGAGGCCAGTACTCACGTTGAGTTTCCCTTTAGCTCCAGAGCGTGGCAGGATGAGCTCCACCCCGGCCATCGAAGCACCCGGCTTACCTCGAGAAAACTCATTTTCTTCCCAGAGCCATGCCTACAGTGGCTAGTGGCCTGTCAACAGCAGTCAATTTCAAGTAGCTTCAAGGCAGCATGAATGGAGCTTTCAAAATGGGAAAGCAAGGCTACTTCCATCTGGCCCCCATTTCCACGGGCACATGCAGCATACATCCCTGTGCTTTCTAATAAGTCCAAACAGACACAGGTTACCCGGTGGTTACTTCCCTGAATCAACTCCTCGAAGCAGGGTGTTCTGCAAATAGCAAACTGCCTCAACCAAGGAACGACACAGCTAAGCCTCCGGGCCCGTGGCTCTTCAAAAGCCTGCAGTGTTACACGAGGAACTGGCCTTTGGTTGCAGTCGGAACGCAAGCCGACATTCTCCTGGAGGCACGGTGACTTCACGCAGGGGGTCCCAGATGGAATGCAAAGCCGAGGGTTATTCTCAGTGCAGCTCAGACTAGGGCAATGAGTCAGACTTGCACGGAATGTTGGACCTGCTAGAAAGGTGTTCGTCGACCTGTGGGAGTGTTGAGGAAATCAAGCTGTCCCAAGAAAGAGTGCAGTCTGTTGCCCTACACTCGGCATACACAGAGTGGCTCCGAAGGGCTACGGGCCTGGATGTGGCTTGGCAGGCCCATGGGGGCCTGAGAGTACTCAGTGTTCTTGCAGGGAATAGGGTGCCCAAGCGAGGCTCCTTGATGTCCTGCAAAGCGTACTGACGTTAAAATAATCCAGAGCAACGGCTACGGCCTCCTGGAAACTGCTGCACGCCTCTGCTTCTGCATGGCAATTCAGGGCCTTACCTCGAGACAACTGCTCACGCTGAGTGTCCCCTTGGCGACACAGCACGGTAGGATGCTGACTTTCTCCTCGAACAGAGTGACTTCAGGTATGAGGTCCTCGAAGAATTCTAAGAAGAGAGTTTTCTCATGGCAGCTCAGACGGGGGCCACGACGAACACTTCCATGGCACGTCGCACTGGCTAGAAATGTGGTCCTGAGGCTGTTCCAGTGCTCTGGAAATGTAGCTCTCCTTCAGGAACGAGCAGTGTGTTGCCCATCACTCGGCATACACAGACGGCCTCCGAGGGACCGACCTTTGGGCCTCGATGTTGCTCAGCAGGCCCACAGGGGTCCTGAGGTACTCACTGATCTTGGAGGGAAAATGATGCACACCCGAGGGGCCTACGAGTCCTGAAAAGGGTACTTCCTTTCAAATAAAGCAGAACAGGGGCTTCCCTGGTGGCGCAGTGGTTGAGAATCTGCCTGCCAATGCAGGGGACACGGGTTCGAGCCCTGGTCTGGGAGGATCCCACATGCCGCGGAGCAACTGGGCCCGTGAGCCACAACTACTGAGCATGCGCCTCTGGAGCCTGTGCTCCGCGACAAGAGACGCCGCGATAGCGAGAGGCCTACGCACCGCGATCAAGAGTGGCCCCCACTTACCGCAACTGGAGAGAGCCCTAGCACAGAAACGAAGACCCAACATAGCAATCAATCAATCAATCAATAAATCTTCAAAAAACAATAAAAAATAAAATAAGTAAAATAAAATAAAGCAGAACAGCGACTAAGACCTCATGGAAAGAGCTGCATGCCTCCCTTTCTGCGCGGCTACTCAGGGACTTACCTCGAGGCCAGTACTCACGTTGAGTTTCCCTTTAGCTCCAGAGCGTGGCAGGATGAGCTCCACCCCGGCCATCGAAGCACCCGGCTTACCTCGAGAAAACTCATTTTCCTCCCAGAGCCATGCCTACAGTGGCTAGTGGCCTGTCAACAGCAGTCAATTTCAAGTAGCTTCAAGGCAGCATGAATGGAGCTTTCAAAATGGGAAAGCAAGGCTACTTCCATCAGGCCCCCATGTCCACGGGCACATGCAGCATACATCCCTGTGCTTTCTAATAAGTCCAAACAGACACAGGTTACCCGGTGGTTACTTCCCTGAATCAACTCCTCGAAGCAGGGTGTTCTGCAAATAGCAAACTGCCTCAACCAAGGAACGACACAGCTAAGCCTCCGGGCCCGTGGCTCTTCAAAAGCCTGCAGTGTTACACGAGGAACTGGCCTTTGGTTGCAGTCGGAACGCAAGCCGACATTCTTCTGGAGGCACGGTGACTTCACGCAGGGGGTCCCAGATGGAATGCAAAGCCGAGGGTTATTCTCAGTGCAGCTCAGACTAGGGCAATGAGTCAGACTTGCACGGAATGTTGGACCTGCTAGAAAGGTGTTCGTCGACCTGTGGGAGTGTTGAGGAAATCAAGCTGTCCCAAGAAAGAGTGCAGTCTGTTGCCCTACACTCGGCATACACAGAGTGGCTCCGAAGGGCTACGGGCCTGGATGTGGCTTGGCAGGCCCATGGGGGCCTGAGAGTACTCAGTGTTCTTGCAGGGAATAGGGTGCCCAAGCGAGGCTCCTTGATGTCCTGCAAAGCGTACTGACGTTAAAATAATCCAGAGCAACGGCTACGGCCTCCTGGAAACTGCTGCACGCCTCTGCTTCTGCATGGCAATTCAGGGCCTTACCTCGAGACAACTGCTCACGCTGAGTGTCCCCTTGGCGACACAGCACGGTAGGATGCTGACTTTCTCCTCGAACAGAGTGACTTCAGGTATGAGGTCCTCGAAGAATCCTAAGAAGAGAGTTTTCTCATGGCAGCTCAGACGGGGGCCACGACGAACACTTCCATGGCACGTCGCACTGGCTAGAAATGTGGTCCTGAGGCTGTTTCAGTGCTCTGGAAATGTAGCTCTCCTTAAGGAACGAGCAGTGTGTTGCCCATCACTCGGCATACACAGACGGCCTCCGAGGGACCGACCTTTGGGCCTCGATGTTGCTCAGCAGGCCCACAGGGGTCCTGAGGTACTCACTGATCTTGGAGGGAAAATGATGCACACCCGAGGGGCCTACGAGTCCTGAAAAGGGTACTTCCTTTCAAATAAAGCAGAACAGGGGCTTCCCTGGTGGCGCAGTGGTTGAGAATCTGCCTGCCAATGCAGGGGACACGGGTTCGAGCCCTGGTCTGGGAGGATCCCACATGCCGCGGAGCAACTGGGCCCGTGAGCCACAACTACTGAGCATGCGCCTCTGGAGCCTGTGCTCCGCGACAAGAGACGCCGCGATAGCGAGAGGCCTACGCACCGCGATCAAGAGTGGCCCCCACTTACCGCAACTGGAGAGAGCCCTAGCACAGAAACGAAGACCCAACATAGCAATCAATCAATCAATCAATAAATCTTCAAAAAACAATAAAAAATAAAATAAGTAAAATAAAATAAAGCAGAACAGCGACTAAGACCTCATGGAAAGAGCTGCATGCCTCCCTTTCTGCGCGGCTACTCAGGGACTTACCTCGAGGCCAGTACTCACGTTGAGTTTCCCTTTAGCTCCAGAGCGTGGCAGGATGAGCTCCACCCCGGCCATCGAAGCACCCGGCTTACCTCGAGAAAACTCATTTTCCTCCCAGAGCCATGCCTACAGTGGCTAGTGGCCTGTCAACAGCAGTCAATTTCAAGTAGCTTCAAGGCAGCATGAATGGAGCTTTCAAAATGGGAAAGCAAGGCTACTTCCATCAGGCCCCCATGTCCACGGGCACACGCAGCATACATCCCTGTGCTTTCTAATAAGTCCAAAGAGACACAGGTTACCCAGTGGTTACTTCCCTGAATCAACTCCTCGAAGCAGGGTGTTCTGCAAATAGCAAACTGCCTCAACCAAGGAACGACACAGCTAAGCCTCCGGGCCCGTGGCTCTTCAAAAGCCTGCAGTGTTACACGAGGAACTGGCCTTTAGTTGCAGTCGGAACGCAAGCCGACATTCTCCTGGAGGCACGGTGACTTCAGGCAGGGGGTCCCAGATGGAATGCAAAGCCGAGGGTTATTCTCAGTGCAGCTCAGACTAGGGCAATGAGTCAGACTTGCACGGAATGTTGGACCTGCTAGAAAGGTGTTCGTCGACCTGTGGGAGTGTTGAGGAAATCAAGCTGTCCCAAGAAAGAGTGCAGTCTGTTGCCCTACACTCGGCATACACAGAGTGGCTCCGAAGGGCTACGGGCCTGGATGTGGCTTGGCAGGCCCATGGGGGCCTGAGAGTACTCAGTGTTCTTGCAGGGAATAGGGTGCCCAAGCGAGGCTCCTTGATGTCCTGCAAAGCGTACTGACGTTAAAATAATCCAGAGCAACGGCTACGGCCTCCTGGAAACTGCTGCACGCCTCTGCTTCTGCATGGCAATTCAGGGCCTTACCTCGAGACAACTGCTCACGCTGAGTGTCCCCTTGGCGACACAGCACGGTAGGATGCTGACTTTCTCCTCGAACAGAGTGACTTCAGGTATGAGGTCCTCGAAGAATCCTAAGAAGAGAGTTTTCTCATGGCAGCTCAGACGGGGGCCATGACGAACACTTCCATGGCACGTCGCACTGGCTAGAAATGTGGTCCTGAGGCTGTTCCAGTGCTCTGGAAATGTAGCTCTCCTTAAGGAACGAGCAGTGTGTTGCCCATCACTCGGCATACACAGACGGCCTCCGAGGGACCGACCTTTGGGCCTCGATGTTGCTCAGCAGGCCCACAGGGGTCCTGAGGTACTCACTGATCTTGGAGGGAAGATGATGCACACCCGAGGGGCCTACGAGTCCTGAAAAGGGTACTTCCTTTAAAATAAAGGAGAACAGGGGCTTCCCTGGTGGCGCAGTGGTTGAGAATCTGCCTGCCAATGCAGGGGACACGGGTTCGAGCCCTGGTCTGGGAGGATCCCACATGCCGCGGAGCAACTGGGCCCGTGAGCCACAACTACTGAGCATGCGCCTCTGGAGCCTGTGCTCCGCGACAAGAGACGCCGCGATAGTGAGAGGCCTACGCACCGCGATCAAGAGTGGCCCCCACTTACCGCAACTGGAGAGAGCCCTAGCACAGAAACGAAGACCCAACATAGCAATCAATCAATCAATCAATAAATCTTCAAAAAACAATAAAAAATAAAATAAGTAAAATAAAATAAAGCAGAACAGCGACTAAGACCTCATGGAAAGAGCTGCATGCCTCCCTTTCTGCGCGGCTACTCAGGGACTTACCTCGAGGCCAGTACTCACGTTGAGTTTCCCTTTAGCTCCAGAGCGTGGCAGGATGAGCTCCACCCCGGCCATCGAAGCACCCGGCTTACCTCGAGAAAACTCATTTTCCTCCCAGAGCCATGCCTACAGTGGCTAGTGGCCTGTCAACAGCAGTCAATTTCAAGTAGCTTCAAGGCAGCATGAATGGAGCTTTCAAAATGGGAAAGCAAGGCTACTTCCATCAGGCCCCCATGTCCACGGGCACATGCAGCATACATCCCTGTGCTTTCTAATAAGTCCAAACAGACACAGGTTACCCGGTGGTTACTTCCCTGAATCAACTCCTCGAAGCAGGGTGTTCTGCAAATAGCAAACTGCCTCAACCAAGGAACGACACAGCTAAGCCTCCGGGCCCGTGGCTCTTCAAAAGCCTGCAGTGTTACACGAGGAACTGGCCTTTGGTTGCAGTCGGAACGCAAGCCGACATTCTTCTGGAGGCACGGTGACTTCACGCAGGGGGTCCCAGATGGAATGCAAAGCCGAGGGTTATTCTCAGTGCAGCTCAGACTAGGGCAATGAGTCAGACTTGCACGGAATGTTGGACCTGCTAGAAAGGTGTTCGTCGACCTGTGGGAGTGTTGAGGAAATCAAGCTGTCCCAAGAAAGAGTGCAGTCTGTTGCCCTACACTCGGCATACACAGAGTGGCTCCGAAGGGCTACGGGCCTGGATGTGGCTTGGCAGGCCCATGGGGGCCTGAGAGTACTCAGTGTTCTTGCAGGGAATAGGGTGCCCAAGCGAGGCTCCTTGATGTCCTGCAAAGCGTACTGACGTTAAAATAATCCAGAGCAACGGCTACGGCCTCCTGGAAACTGCTGCACGCCTCTGCTTCTGCATGGCAATTCAGGGCCTTACCTCGAGACAACTGCTCACGCTGAGTGTCCCCTTGGCGACACAGCACGGTAGGATGCTGACTTTCTCCTCGAACAGAGTGACTTCAGGTATGAGGTCCTCGAAGAATCCTAAGAAGAGAGTTTTCTCATGGCAGCTCAGACGGGGGCCACGACGAACACTTCCATGGCACGTCGCACTGGCTAGAAATGTGGTCCTGAGGCTGTTTCAGTGCTCTGGAAATGTAGCTCTCCTTAAGGAACGAGCAGTGTGTTGCCCATCACTCGGCATACACAGACGGCCTCCGAGGGACCGACCTTTGGGCCTCGATGTTGCTCAGCAGGCCCACAGGGGTCCTGAGGTACTCACTGATCTTGGAGGGAAAATGATGCACACCCGAGGGGCCTACGAGTCCTGAAAAGGGTACTTCCTTTCAAATAAAGCAGAACAGGGGCTTCCCTGGTGGCGCAGTGGTTGAGAATCTGCCTGCCAATGCAGGGGACACGGGTTCGAGCCCTGGTCTGGGAGGATCCCACATGCCGCGGAGCAACTGGGCCCGTGAGCCACAACTACTGAGCATGCGCCTCTGGAGCCTGTGCTCCGCGACAAGAGACGCCGCGATAGCGAGAGGCCTACGCACCGCGATCAAGAGTGGCCCCCACTTACCGCAACTGGAGAGAGCCCTAGCACAGAAACGAAGACCCAACATAGCAATCAATCAATCAATCAATAAATCTTCAAAAAACAATAAAAAATAAAATAAGTAAAATAAAATAAAGCAGAACAGCGACTAAGACCTCATGGAAAGAGCTGCATGCCTCCCTTTCTGCGCGGCTACTCAGGGACTTACCTCGAGGCCAGTACTCACGTTGAGTTTCCCTTTAGCTCCAGAGCGTGGCAGGATGAGCTCCACCCCGGCCATCGAAGCACCCGGCTTACCTCGAGAAAACTCATTTTCCTCCCAGAGCCATGCCTACAGTGGCTAGTGGCCTGTCAACAGCAGTCAATTTCAAGTAGCTTCAAGGCAGCATGAATGGAGCTTTCAAAATGGGAAAGCAAGGCTACTTCCATCAGGCCCCCATGTCCACGGGCACACGCAGCATACATCCCTGTGCTTTCTAATAAGTCCAAAGAGACACAGGTTACCCAGTGGTTACTTCCCTGAATCAACTCCTCGAAGCAGGGTGTTCTGCAAATAGCAAACTGCCTCAACCAAGGAACGACACAGCTAAGCCTCCGGGCCCGTGGCTCTTCAAAAGCCTGCAGTGTTACACGAGGAACTGGCCTTTAGTTGCAGTCGGAACGCAAGCCGACATTCTCCTGGAGGCACGGTGACTTCAGGCAGGGGGTCCCAGATGGAATGCAAAGCCGAGGGTTATTCTCAGTGCAGCTCAGACTAGGGCAATGAGTCAGACTTGCACGGAATGTTGGACCTGCTAGAAAGGTGTTCGTCGACCTGTGGGAGTGTTGAGGAAATCAAGCTGTCCCAAGAAAGAGTGCAGTCTGTTGCCCTACACTCGGCATACACAGAGTGGCTCCGAAGGGCTACGGGCCTGGATGTGGCTTGGCAGGCCCATGGGGGCCTGAGAGTACTCAGTGTTCTTGCAGGGAATAGGGTGCCCAAGCGAGGCTCCTTGATGTCCTGCAAAGCGTACTGACGTTAAAATAATCCAGAGCAACGGCTACGGCCTCCTGGAAACTGCTGCACGCCTCTGCTTCTGCATGGCAATTCAGGGCCTTACCTCGAGACAACTGCTCACGCTGAGTGTCCCCTTGGCGACACAGCACGGTAGGATGCTGACTTTCTCCTCGAACAGAGTGACTTCAGGTATGAGGTCCTCGAAGAATCCTAAGAAGAGAGTTTTCTCATGGCAGCTCAGACGGGGGCCATGACGAACACTTCCATGGCACGTCGCACTGGCTAGAAATGTGGTCCTGAGGCTGTTCCAGTGCTCTGGAAATGTAGCTCTCCTTAAGGAACGAGCAGTGTGTTGCCCATCACTCGGCATACACAGACGGCCTCCGAGGGACCGACCTTTGGGCCTCGATGTTGCTCAGCAGGCCCACAGGGGTCCTGAGGTACTCACTGATCTTGGAGGGAAGATGATGCACACCCGAGGGGCCTACGAGTCCTGAAAAGGGTACTTCCTTTAAAATAAAGGAGAACAGGGGCTTCCCTGGTGGCGCAGTGGTTGAGAATCTGCCTGCCAATGCAGGGGACACGGGTTCGAGCCCTGGTCTGGGAGGATCCCACATGCCGCGGAGCAACTGGGCCCGTGAGCCACAACTACTGAGCATGCGCCTCTGGAGCCTGTGCTCCGCGACAAGAGACGCCGCGATAGTGAGAGGCCTACGCACCGCGATCAACAGTGGCCCCCACTTACCGCAACTGGAGAGAGCCCTAGCACAGAAACGAAGACCCAACATAGCAATCAATCAATCAATCAATAAATCTTCAAAAAACAATAAAAAATAAAATAAGTAAAATAAAATAAAGCAGAACAGCGACTAAGACCTCATGGAAAGAGCTGCATGCCTCCCTTTCTGCGCGGCTACTCAGGGACTTACCTCGAGGCCAGTACTCACGTTGAGTTTCCCTTTAGCTCCAGAGCGTGGCAGGATGAGCTCCACCCCGGCCATCGAAGCACCCGGCTTACCTCGAGAAAACTCATTTTCCTCCCAGAGCCATGCCTACAGTGGCTAGTGGCCTGTCAACAGCAGTCAATTTCAAGTAGCTTCAAGGCAGCATGAATGGAGCTTTCAAAATGGGAAAGCAAGGCTACTTCCATCAGGCCCCCATGTCCACGGGCACACGCAGCATACATCCCTGTGCTTTCTAATAAGTCCAAAGAGACACAGGTTACCCAGTGGTTACTTCCCTGAATCAACTCCTCGAAGCAGGGTGTTCTGCAAATAGCAAACTGCCTCAACCAAGGAACGACACAGCTAAGCCTCCGGGCCCGTGGCTCTTCAAAAGCCTGCAGTGTTACACGAGGAACTGGCCTTTAGTTGCAGTCGGAACGCAAGCCGACATTCTCCTGGAGGCACGGTGACTTCAGGCAGGGGGTCCCAGATGGAATGCAAAGCCGAGGGTTATTCTCAGTGCAGCTCAGACTAGGGCAATGAGTCAGACTTGCACGGAATGTTGGACCTGCTAGAAAGGTGTTCGTCGACCTGTGGGAGTGTTGAGGAAATCAAGCTGTCCCAAGAAAGAGTGCAGTCTGTGGCCCTACACTCGGCATACACAGAGTGGCTCCGAAGGGCTACGGGCCTGGATGTGGCTTGGCAGGCCCATGGGGGCCTGAGGGTACTCAGTGTTCTTGCAGGGAATAGGGTGCCCAAGCGAGGCTCCTTGATGTCCTGCAAAGCGTACTGACGTTAAAATAATCCAGAGCAACGGCTACGGCCTCCTGGAAACTGCTGCACGCCTCCGCTTCTGCATGGCAATTCAGGGCCTTACCTCGAGACAACTGCTCACGCTGAGTGTCCCCTTGGCGACACAGCACGGTAGGATGCTGACTTTCTCCTCGAGCAGAGTGACTTCAGGTACGAGGTCCTCGAAGAATCCTAAGCAGAGTGTTTTCTCATGGCAACTCAGACGGGGGCCATGACGAACACTTCCATGGCACGTCGCACTGGCTAGAAATGTGGTCCTGAGGCTGTTCCAGTGCTCTGGAAATGTAGCTCTCCTTCAGGAACGAGCAGTGTGTTGCCCATCACTCGGCATACACAGACGGCCTCCGAGGGACCGACCTTTGGGCCTCGATGTTGCTCAGCAGGCCCACAGGGGTCCTGAGGTACTCACTGATCTTGGAGGGAAAATGATGCACACCCGAGGGGCCTACGAGTCCTGAAAAGGGTACTTCCTTTCAAATAAAGCAGAACAGGTGCTTCCCTGGTGGTGCAGTGGTTGAGAATCTGCCTGCCAATGCAGGGGACACGGGTTCGAGCCCTGGTCTGGGAGGATCCCACATGCCGCGGAGCAACTGGGCCCGTGAGCCACAACTACTGAGCATGCGCCTCTGGAGCCTGTGCTCCGCGACAAGAGACGCCGCGATAGCGAGAGGCCTACGCACCGCGATCAAGAGTGGCCCCCACTTACCGCAACTGGAGAGAGCCCTAGCACAGAAACGAAGACCCAACATAGCAATCAATCAATCAATCAATAAATCTTCAAAAAACAATAAAAAATAAAATAAGTAAAATAAAATAAAGCAGAACAGCGACTAAGACCTCATGGAAAGAGCTGCATGCCTCCCTTTCTGCGCGGCTACTCAGGGACTTACCTCGAGGCCAGTACTCACGTTGAGTTTCCCTTTAGCTCCAGAGCGTGGCAGGATGAGCTCCACCCCGGCCATCGAAGCACCCGGCTTACCTCGAGAAAACTCATTTTCCTCCCAGAGCCATGCCTACAGTGGCTAGTGGCCTGTCAACAGCAGTCAATTTCAAGTAGCTTCAAGGCAGCATGAATGGAGCTTTCAAAATGGGAAAGCAAGGCTACTTCCATCAGGCCCCCATGTCCACGGGCACACGCAGCATACATCCCTGTGCTTTCTAATAAGTCCAAAGAGACACAGGTTACCCGGTGGTTACTTCCCTGAATCAACTCCTCGAAGCAGGGTGTTCTGCAAATAGCAAACTGCCTCAACCAAGGAACGACACAGCTAAGCCTCCGGGCCCGTGGCTCTTCAAAAGCCTGCAGTGTTACACGAGGAACTGGCCTTTGGTTGCAGTCGGAACGCAAGCCGACATTCTCCTGGAGGCACGGTGACTTCAGGCAGGGGGTCCCAGATGGAATGCAAAGCCGAGGGTTATTCTCAGTGCAGCTCAGACTAGGGCAATGAGTCAGACTTGCACGGAATGTTGGACCTGCTAGAAAGGTGTTCGTCGACCTGTGGGAGTGTTGAGGAAATCAAGCTGTCCCAAGAAAGAGTGCAGTCTGTTGCCCTACACTCGGCATACACAGAGTGGCTCCGAAGGGCTACGGGCCTGGATGTGGCTTGGCAGGCCCATGGGGGCCTGAGGGTACTCAGTGTTCTTGCAGGGAATAGGGTGCCCAAGCGAGGCTCCTTGATGTCCTGCAAAGCGTACTGACGTTAAAATAATCCAGAGCAACGGCTACGGCCTCCTGGAAACTGCTGCACGCCTCCGCTTCTGCATGGCAATTCAGGGCCTTACCTCGAGACAACTGCTCACGCTGAGTGTCCCCTTGGCGACACAGCACGGTAGGATGCTGACTTTCTCCTCGAGCAGAGTGACTTCAGGTACGAGGTCCTCGAAGAATCCTAAGCAGAGTGTTTTCTCATGGCAACTCAGACGGGGGCCATGACGAACACTTCCATGGCACGTCGCACTGGCTAGAAATGTGGTCCTGAGGCTGTTCCAGTGCTCTGGAAATGTAGCTCTCCTTAAGGAACGAGCAGTGTGTTGCCCATCACTCGGCATACACAGACGGCCTCCGAGGGACCGACCTTTGGGCCTCGATGTTGCTCAGCAGGCCCACAGGGGTCCTGAGGTACTCACTGATATTGGAGGGAAAATGATGCACACCCGAGGGGCCTACGAGTCCTGAAAAGGGTACTTCCTTTGAAATAAAGCAGAACAGGGGCTTCCCTGGTGGCGCAGTGGTTGAGAATCTGCCTGCCAATGCAGGGGACACGGGTTCGAGCCCTGGTCTGGGAGGATCCCACATGCCGCGGAGCAACTGGGCCCGTGAGCCACAACTACTGAGCATGCGCCTCTGGAGCCTGTGCTCCGCGACAAGAGACGCCGCGATAGTGAGAGGCCTACGCACCGCGATCAACAGTGGCCCCCACTTACCGCAACTGGAGAGAGCCCTAGCACAGAAACGAAGACCCAACATAGCAATCAATCAATCAATCAATAAATCTTCAAAAAACAATAAAAAATAAAATAAGTAAAATAAAATAAAGCAGAACAGCGACTAAGACCTCATGGAAAGAGCTGCATGCCTCCCTTTCTGCGCGGCTACTCAGGGACTTACCTCGAGGCCAGTACTCACGTTGAGTTTCCCTTTAGCTCCAGAGCGTGGCAGGATGAGCTCCACCCCGGCCATCGAAGCACCCGGCTTACCTCGAGAAAACTCATTTTCCTCCCAGAGCCATGCCTACAGTGGCTAGTGGCCTGTCAACAGCAGTCAATTTCAAGTAGCTTCAAGGCAGCATGAATGGAGCTTTCAAAATGGGAAAGCAAGGCTACTTCCATCAGGCCCCCATGTCCACGGGCACACGCAGCATGCATCCCTGTGCTTTCTAATAAGTCCAAAGAGACACAGGTTACCCAGTGGTTACTTCCCTGAATCAACTCCTCGAAGCAGGGTGTTCTGCAAATAGCAAACTGCCTCAACCAAGGAACGACACAGCTAAGCCTCCGGGCCCGTGGCTCTTCAAAAGCCTGCAGTGTTACACGAGGAACTGGCCTTTGGTTGCAGTCGGAACGCAAGCCGACATTCTCCTGGAGGCACGGTGACTTCAGGCAGGGGGTCCCAGATGGAATGCAAAGCCGAGGGTTATTCTCAGTGCAGCTCAGACTAGGGCAATGAGTCAGACTTGCACGGAATGTTGGACCTGCTAGAAAGGTGTTCGTCGACCTGTGGGAGTGTTGAGGAAATCAAGCTGTCCCAAGAAAGAGTGCAGTCTGTTGCCCTACACTCGGCATACACAGAGTGGCTCCGAAGGGCTACGGGCCTGGATGTGGCTTGGCAGGCCCATGGGGGCCTGAGGGTACTCAGTGTTCTTGCAGGGAATAGGGTGCCCAAGCGAGGCTCCTTGATGTCCTGCAAAGCGTACTGACGTTAAAATAATCCAGAGCAACGGCTACGGCCTCCTGGAAACTGCTGCACGCCTCCGCTTCTGCATGGCAATTCAGGGCCTTACCTCGAGACAACTGCTCACGCTGAGTGTCCCCTTGGCGACACAGCACGGTAGGATGCTGACTTTCTCCTCGAGCAGAGTGACTTCAGGTACGAGGTCCTCGAAGAATCCTAAGCAGAGTGTTTTCTCATGGCAACTCAGACGGGGGCCATGACGAACACTTCCATGGCACGTCGCACTGGCTAGAAATGTGGTCCTGAGGCTGTTCCAGTGCTCTGGAAATGTAGCTCTCCTTCAGGAACGAGCAGTGTGTTGCCCATCACTCGGCATACACAGACGGCCTCCGAGGGACCGACCTTTGGGCCTCGATGTTGCTCAGCAGGCCCACAGGGGTCCTGAGGTACTCACTGATCTTGGAGGGAAAATGATGCACACCCGAGGGGCCTACGAGTCCTGAAAAGGGTACTTCCTTTCAAATAAAGCAGAACAGGGGCTTCCCTGGTGGCGCAGTGGTTGAGAATCTGCCTGCCAATGCAGGGGACACGGGTTCGAGCCCTGGTCTGGGAGGATCCCACATGCCGCGGAGCAACTGGGCCCGTGAGCCACAACTACTGAGCATGCGCCTCTGGAGCCTGTGCTCCGCGACAAGAGACGCCGCGATAGTGAGAGGCCTACGCACCGCGATCAACAGTGGCCCCCACTTACCGCAACTGGAGAGAGCCCTAGCACAGAAACGAAGACCCAACATAGCAATCAATCAATCAATCAATAAATCTTCAAAAAACAATAAAAAATAAAATAAGTAAAATAAAATAAAGCAGAACAGCGACTAAGACCTCATGGAAAGAGCTGCATGCCTCCCTTTCTGCGCGGCTACTCAGGGACTTACCTCGAGGCCAGTACTCACGTTGAGTTTCCCTTTAGCTCCAGAGCGTGGCAGGATGAGCTCCACCCCGGCCATCGAAGCACCCGGCTTACCTCGAGAAAACTCATTTTCTTCCCAGAGCCATGCCTACAGTGGCTAGTGGCCTGTCAACAGCAGTCAATTTCAAGTAGCTTCAAGGCAGCATGAATGGAGCTTTCAAAATGGGAAAGCAAGGCTACTTCCATCTGGCCCCCATTTCCACGGGCACACGCAGCATACATCCCTGTGCTTTCTAATAAGTCCAAACAGACACAGGTTACCCGGTGGTTACTTCCCTGAATCAACTCCTCGAAGCAGGGTGTTCTGCAAATAGCAAACTGCCTCAACCAAGGAACGACACAGCTAAGCCTCCGGGCCCGTGGCTCTTCAAAAGCCTGCAGTGTTACACGAGGAACTGGCCTTTGGTTGCAGTCGGAACGCAAGCCGACATTCTCCTGGAGGCACGGTGACTTCAGGCAGGGGGTCCCAGATGGAATGCAAAGCCGAGGGTTATTCTCAGTGCAGCTCAGACTAGGGCAATGAGTCAGACTTGCACGGAATGTTGGACCTGCTAGAAAGGTGTTCGTCGACCTGTGGGAGTGTTGAGGAAATCAAGCTGTCCCAAGAAAGAGTGCAGTCTGTTGCCCTACACTCGGCATACACAGAGTGGCTCCGAAGGGCTACGGGCCTGGATGTGGCTTGGCAGGCCCATGGGGGCCTGAGGGTACTCAGTGTTCTTGCAGGGAATAGGGTGCCCAAGCGAGGCTCCTTGATGTCCTGCAAAGCGTACTGACGTTAAAATAATCCAGAGCAACGGCTACGGCCTCCTGGAAACTGCTGCACGCCTCCGCTTCTGCATGGCAATTCAGGGCCTTACCTCGAGACAACTGCTCACGCTGAGTGTCCCCTTGGCGACACAGCATGGTAGGATGCTGACTTTCTCCTCGAGCAGAGTGACTTCAGGTACGAGGTCCTCGAAGAATCCTAAGCAGAGTGTTTTCTCATGGCAACTCAGACGGGGGCCATGACGAACACTTCCATGGCACGTCGCACTGGCTAGAAATGTGGTCCTGAGGCTGTTCCAGTGCTCTGGAAATGTAGCTCTCCTTCAGGAACGAGCAGTGTGTTGCCCATCACTCGGCATACACAGACGGCCTCCGAGGGACCGACCTTTGGGCCTCGATGTTGCTCAGCAGGCCCACAGGGGTCCTGAGGTACTCACTGATCTTGGAGGGAAAATGATGCACACCCGAGGGGCCTACGAGTCCTGAAAAGGGTACTTCCTTTCAAATAAAGCAGAACAGGGGCTTCCCTGGTGGCGCAGTGGTTGAGAATCTGCCTGCCAATGCAGGGGACACGGGTTCGAGCCCTGGTCTGGGAGGATCCCACATGCCGCGGAGCAACTGGGCCCGTGAGCCACAACTACTGAGCATGCGCCTCTGGAGCCTGTGCTCCGCGACAAGAGACGCCGCGATAGCGAGAGGCCTACGCACCGCGATCAAGAGTGGCCCCCACTTACCGCAACTGGAGAGAGCCCTAGCACAGAAACGAAGACCCAACATAGCAATCAATCAATCAATCAATAAATCTTCAAAAAACAATAAAAAATAAAATAAGTAAAATAAAATAAAGCAGAACAGCGACTAAGACCTCATGGAAAGAGCTGCATGCCTCCCTTTCTGCGCGGCTACTCAGGGACTTACCTCGAGGCCAGTACTCACGTTGAGTTTCCCTTTAGCTCCAGAGCGTGGCAGGATGAGCTCCACCCCGGCCATCGAAGCACCCGGCTTACCTCGAGAAAACTCATTTTCCTCCCAGAGCCATGCCTACAGTGGCTAGTGGCCTGTCAACAGCAGTCAATTTCAAGTAGCTTCAAGGCAGCATGAATGGAGCTTTCAAAATGGGAAAGCAAGGCTACTTCCATCTGGCCCCCATTTCCACGGGCACACGCAGCATACATCCCTGTGCTTTCTAATAAGTCCAAACAGACACAGGTTACCCGGTGGTTACTTCCCTGAATCAACTCCTCGAAGCAGGGTGTTCTGCAAATAGCAAACTGCCTCAACCAAGGAACGACACAGCTAAGCCTCCGGGCCCGTGGCTCTTCAAAAGCCTGCAGTGTTACACGAGGAACTGGCCTTTGGTTGCAGTCGGAACGCAAGCCGACATTCTCCTGGAGGCACGGTGACTTCAGGCAGGGGGTCCCAGATGGAATGCAAAGCCGAGGGTTATTCTCAGTGCAGCTCAGACTAGGGCAATGAGTCAGACTTGCACGGAATGTTGGACCTGCTAGAAAGGTGTTCGTCGACCTGTGGGAGTGTTGAGGAAATCAAGCTGTCCCAAGAAAGAGTGCAGTCTGTTGCCCTACACTCGGCATACACAGAGTGGCTCCGAAGGGCTACGGGCCTGGATGTGGCTTGGCAGGCCCATGGGGGCCTGAGGGTACTCAGTGTTCTTGCAGGGAATAGGGTGCCCAAGCGAGGCTCCTTGATGTCCTGCAAAGCGTACTGACGTTAAAATAATCCAGAGCAACGGCTACGGCCTCCTGGAAACTGCTGCACGCCTCCGCTTCTGCATGGCAATTCAGGGCCTTACCTCGAGACAACTGCTCACGCTGAGTGTCCCCTTGGCGACACAGCACGGTAGGATGCTGACTTTCTCCTCGAGCAGAGTGACTTCAGGTACGAGGTCCTCGAAGAATCCTAAGCAGAGTGTTTTCTCATGGCAACTCAGACGGGGGCCATGACGAACACTTCCATGGCACGTCGCACTGGCTAGAAATGTGGTCCTGAGGCTGTTCCAGTGCTCTGGAAATGTAGCTCTCCTTCAGGAACGAGCAGTGTGTTGCCCATCACTCGGCATACACAGACGGCCTCCGAGGGACCGACCTTTGGGCCTCGATGTTGCTCAGCAGGCCCACAGGGGTCCTGAGGTACTCACTGATCTTGGAGGGAAAATGATGCACACCCGAGGGGCCTACGAGTCCTGAAAAGGGTACTTCCTTTCAAATAAAGCAGAACAGGGGCTTCCCTGGTGGCGCAGTGGTTGAGAATCTGCCTGCCAATGCAGGGGACACGGGTTCGAGCCCTGGTCTGGGAGGATCCCACATGCCGCGGAGCAACTGGGCCCGTGAGCCACAACTACTGAGCATGCGCCTCTGGAGCCTGTGCTCCGCGACAAGAGACGCCGCGATAGCGAGAGGCCTACGCACCGCGATCAAGAGTGGCCCCCACTTACCGCAACTGGAGAGAGCCCTAGCACAGAAACGAAGACCCAACATAGCAATCAATCAATCAATCAATAAATCTTCAAAAAACAATAAAAAATAAAATAAGTAAAATAAAATAAAGCAGAACAGCGACTAAGACCTCATGGAAAGAGCTGCATGCCTCCCTTTCTGCGCGGCTACTCAGGGACTTACCTCGAGGCCAGTACTCACGTTGAGTTTCCCTTTAGCTCCAGAGCGTGGCAGGATGAGCTCCACCCCGGCCATCGAAGCACCCGGCTTACCTCGAGAAAACTCATTTTCCTCCCAGAGCCATGCCTACAGTGGCTAGTGGCCTGTCAACAGCAGTCAATTTCAAGTAGCTTCAAGGCAGCATGAATGGAGCTTTCAAAATGGGAAAGCAAGGCTACTTCCATCAGGCCCCCATTTCCACGGGCACACGCAGCATACATCCCTGTGCTTTCTAATAAGTCCAAAGAGACACAGGTTACCCAGTGGTTACTTCCCTGAATCAACTCCTCGAAGCAGGGTGTTCTGCAAATAGCAAACTGCCTCAACCAAGGAACGACACAGCTAAGCCTCCGGGCCCGTGGCTCTTCAAAAGCCTGCAGTGTTACACGAGGAACTGGCCTTTGGTTGCAGTCGGAACACAAGCCGACATTCTCCTGGAGGCAGGGTGACTTCAGGCAGGGGGTCCCAGATGGAATGCAAAGCCGAGGGTTATTCTCAGTGCAGCTCAGACTAGGGCAATGAGTCAGACTTGCACGGAATGTTGGACCTGCTAGAAAGGTGTTCGTCGACCTGTGGGAGTGTTGAGGAAATCAAGCTGTCCCAAGAAAGAGTGCAGTCTGTTGCCCTACACTCGGCATACACAGAGTGGCTCCGAAGGGCTACGGGCCTGGATGTGGCTTGGCAGGCCCATGGGGACCTGAGGGTACTCAGTGTTCTTGCAGGGAATAGGGTGCCCAAGCGAGGCTCCTTGATGTCCTGCAAAGCGTACTGACGTTAAAATAATCCAGAGCAACGGCTACGGCCTCCTGGAAACTGCTGCACGCCTCCGCTTCTGCATGGCAATTCAGGGCCTTACCTCGAGACAACTGCTCACGCTGAGTGTCCCCTTGGCGACACAGCACGGTAGGATGCTGACTTTCTCCTCGAGCAGAGTGACTTCAGGTACGAGGTCCTCAAAGAATCCTAAGCAGAGTGTTTTCTCATGGCAACTCAGACGGGGGCCATGACGAACACTTCCATGGCACGTCGCACTGGCTAGAAATGTGGTCCTGAGGCTGTTCCAGTGCTCTGGAAATGTAGCTCTCCTTAAGGAACGAGCAGTGTGTTGCCCATCACTCGGCATACACAGACGGCCTCCGAGGGACCGACCTTTGGGCCTCGATGTTGCTCAGCAGGCCCACAGGGGTCCTGAGGTACTCACTGATATTGGAGGGAAAATGATGCACACCCGAGGGGCCTACGAGTCCTGAAAAGGGTACTTCCTTTGAAATAAAGCAGAACAGGGGCTTCCCTGGTGGCGCAGTGGTTGAGAATCTGCCTGCCAATGCAGGGGACACGGGTTCGAGCCCTGGTCTGGGAGGATCCCACATGCCGCGGAGCAACTGGGCCCGTGAGCCACAACTACTGAGCATGCGCCTCTGGAGCCTGTGCTCCGCGACAAGAGACGCCGCGATAGTGAGAGGCCTACGCACCGCGATCAACAGTGGCCCCCACTTACCGCAACTGGAGAGAGCCCTAGCACAGAAACGAAGACCCAACATAGCAATCAATCAATCAATCAATAAATCTTCAAAAAACAATAAAAAATAAAATAAGTAAAATAAAATAAAGCAGAACAGCGACTAAGACCTCATGGAAAGAGCTGCATGCCTCCCTTTCTGCGCGGCTACTCAGGGACTTACCTCGAGGCCAGTACTCACGTTGAGTTTCCCTTTAGCTCCAGAGCGTGGCAGGATGAGCTCCACCCTGGCCATCGAAGCACCCGGCTTACCTCGAGAAAACTCATTTTCCTCCCAGAGCCATGCCTACAGTGGCTAGTGGCCTGTCAACAGCAGTCAATTTCAAGTAGCTTCAAGGCAGCATGAATGGAGCTTTCAAAATGGGAAAGCAAGGCTACTTCCATCAGGCCCCCATGTCCACGGGCACACGCAGCATGCATCCCTGTGCTTTCTAATAAGTCCAAAGAGACACAGGTTACCCAGTGGTTACTTCCCTGAATCAACTCCTCGAAGCAGGGTGTTCTGCAAATAGCAAACTGCCTCAACCAAGGAACGACACAGCTAAGCCTCCGGGCCCGTGGCTCTTCAAAAGCCTGCAGTGTTACACGAGGAACTGGCCTTTGGTTGCAGTCGGAACGCAAGCCGACATTCTCCTGGAGGCACGGTGACTTCAGGCAGGGGGTCCCAGATGGAATGCAAAGCCGAGGGTTATTCTCAGTGCAGCTCAGACTAGGGCAATGAGTCAGACTTGCACGGAATGTTGGACCTGCTAGAAAGGTGTTCGTCGACCTGTGGGAGTGTTGAGGAAATCAAGCTGTCCCAAGAAAGAGTGCAGTCTGTTGCCCTACACTCGGCATACACAGAGTGGCTCCGAAGGGCTACGGGCCTGGATGTGGCTTGGCAGGCCCATGGGGGCCTGAGGGTACTCAGTGTTCTTGCAGGGAATAGGGTGCCCAAGCGAGGCTCCTTGATGTCCTGCAAAGCGTACTGACGTTAAAATAATCCAGAGCAACGGCTACGGCCTCCTGGAAACTGCTGCACGCCTCTGCTTCTGCATGGCAATTCAGGGCCTTACCTCGAGACAACTGCTCACGCTGAGTGTCCCCTTGGCGACACAGCACGGTAGGATGCTGACTTTCTCCTCGAACAGAGTGACTTCAGGTATGAGGTCCTCGAAGAATCCTAAGAAGAGAGTTTTCTCATGGCAGCTCAGACGGGGGCCACGACGAACACTTCCATGGCATGTCGCACTGGCTAGAAATGTGGTCCTGAGGCTGTTCCAGTGCTCTGGAAATGTAGCTCTCCTTAAGGAACGAGCAGTGTGTTGCCCATCACTCGGCATACACAGACGGCCTCCGAGGGACCGACCTTTGGGCCTCGATGTTGCTCAGCAGGCCCACAGGGGTCCTGAGGTACTCACTGATCTTGGAGGGAAAATGATGCACACCCGAGGGGCCTACGAGTCCTGAAAAGGGTACTTCCTTTCAAATAAAGCAGAACAGGGGCTTCCCTGGTGGCGCAGTGGTTGAGAATCTGCCTGCCAATGCAGGGGACACGGGTTCGAGCCCTGGTCTGGGAGGATCCCACATGCCGCGGAGCAACTGGGCCCGTGAGCCACAACTACTGAGCATGCGCCTCTGGAGCCTGTGCTCCGCGACAAGAGACGCCGCGATAGTGAGAGGCCTACGCACCGCGATCAAGAGTGGCCCCCACTTACCGCAACTGGAGAGAGCCCTAGCACAGAAACGAAGACCCAACATAGCAATCAATCAATCAATCAATAAATCTTCAAAAAACAATAAAAAATAAAATAAGTAAAATAAAATAAAGCAGAACAGCGACTAAGACCTCATGGAAAGAGCTGCATGCCTCCCTTTCTGCGCGGCTACTCAGGGACTTACCTCGAGGCCAGTACTCACGTTGAGTTTCCCTTTAGCTCCAGAGCGTGGCAGGATGAGCTCCACCCCGGCCATCGAAGCACCCGGCTTACCTCGAGAAAACTCATTTTCTTCCCAGAGCCATGCCTACAGTGGCTAGTGGCCTGTCAACAGCAGTCAATTTCAAGTAGCTTCAAGGCAGCATGAATGGAGCTTTCAAAATGGGAAAGCAAGGCTACTTCCATCTGGCCCCCATTTCCACGGGCACACGCAGCATACATCCCTGTGCTTTCTAATAAGTCCAAACAGACACAGGTTACCCGGTGGTTACTTCCCTGAATCAACTCCTCGAAGCAGGGTGTTCTGCAAATAGCAAACTGCCTCAACCAAGGAACGACACAGCTAAGCCTCCGGGCCCGTGGCTCTTCAAAAGCCTGCAGTGTTACACGAGGAACTGGCCTTTGGTTGCAGTCGGAACGCAAGCCGACATTCTCCTGGAGGCACGGTGACTTCAGGCAGGGGGTCCCAGATGGAATGCAAAGCCGAGGGTTATTCTCAGTGCAGCTCAGACTAGGGCAATGAGTCAGACTTGCACGGAATGTTGGACCTGCTAGAAAGGTGTTCGTCGACCTGTGGGAGTGTTGAGGAAATCAAGCTGTCCCAAGAAAGAGTGCAGTCTGTTGCCCTACACTCGGCATACACAGAGTGGCTCCGAAGGGCTACGGGCCTGGATGTGGCTTGGCAGGCCCATGGGGGCCTGAGGGTACTCAGTGTTCTTGCAGGGAATAGGGTGCCCAAGCGAGGCTCCTTGATGTCCTGCAAAGCGTACTGACGTTAAAATAATCCAGAGCAACGGCTACGGCCTCCTGGAAACTGCTGCACGCCTCTGCTTCTGCATGGCAATTCAGGGCCTTACCTCGAGACAACTGCTCACGCTGAGTGTCCCCTTGGCGACACAGCACGGTAGGATGCTGACTTTCTCCTCGAGCAGAGTGACTTCAGGTACGAGGTCCTCGAAGAATCCTAAGCAGAGTGTTTTCTCATGGCAACTCAGACGGGGGCCATGACGAACACTTCCATGGCACGTCGCACTGGCTAGAAATGTGGTCCTGAGGCTGTTCCAGTGCTCTGGAAATGTAGCTCTCCTTAAGGAACGAGCAGTGTGTTGCCCATCACTCGGCATACACAGACGGCCTCCGAGGGACCGACCTTTGGGCCTCGATGTTGCTCAGCAGGCCCACAGGGGTCCTGAGGTACTCACTGATCTTGGAGGGAAAATGATGCACACCCGAGGGGCCTACGAGTCCTGAAAAGGGTACTTCCTTTCAAATAAAGCAGAACAGGGGCTTCCCTGGTGGCGCAGTGGTTGAGAATCTGCCTGCCAATGCAGGGGACACGGGTTCGAGCCCTGGTCTGGGAGGATCCCACATGCCGCGGAGCAACTGGGCCCGTGAGCCACAACTACTGAGCATGCGCCTCTGGAGCCTGTGCTCCGCGACAAGAGACGCCGCGATAGCGAAAGGCCTACGCACCGCGATCAAGAGTGGCCCCCACTTACCGCAACTGGAGAGAGCCCTAGCACAGAAACGAAGACCCAACATAGCAATCAATCAATCAATCAATAAATCTTCAAAAAACAATAAAAAATAAAATAAGTAAAATAAAATAAAGCAGAACAGCGACTAAGACCTCATGGAAAGAGCTGCATGCCTCCCTTTCTGCGCGGCTACTCAGGGACTTACCTCGAGGCCAGTACTCACGTTGAGCTTCCCTTTAGCTCCAGAGCGTGGCAGGATGAGCTCCACCCCGGCCGTCGAAGCACCCGGCTTAGCTAGAGAAAACTCATTTTCTTCCCAGAGCCATGCCTGCAGTGGCTAGTGGCCTGTCAACAGCAGTCAATTTCAAGTAGCTTCAAGGCAGCATGAATGGAGCTTTCAAAATGGGAAAGCAAGGCTAGTTCCATCAGGCCCCCACTTCCATGGTCACACGCAGCATATATCGCTGGGCTTTCTAATAAGTCCAAAGAGACACAGGCCACTCAGTGGTTCCTTCCCTGAATCAACTCCTCGAAGCAGGGTGTTCTGCAAATAGCGAACTGCCTCAACCAAGGAACGCCCCAGCTAAGCCTCCGGGCCTGTGGCTCTTCAAAAGCCTGCAGTGTTACACGAGGAACTGGACTTTAGTTGCAGTCGGAATGCAAGCTGACATTCTCCTGGAGGCAGGGTGACTTCAGGCAGGGGGTCCCAGATGGAATGCGAAGCCGAGGGTTATTCTCAGTGCAGCTCACACTAGGGCAATGAGTCAGACTTGTACGATATGTTGGACCTCCTAGAAAGGTGTTCGTCGACCTGTGGGAGTGTTGAGGAAATCAAGCTGTCCCAAGAAAGAGTGCAGTGTATTGCCCTACACTCGGCATACACAGAGTGGCTCTGAAGGGCTACGGGCCTGGATGTGGCTTAGCGGGCCCATGGGGGCCTGAGGGTACTCAGTGTTCTTGCAGGGAATAGGGTGCCCACGTGAGGCTCCTAGATGTCCTGCAAAGCGTACTGACGTTAAAGTAATGCAGAGCAGGCGCTTCGCTTGTGGTGCAGTGGTTGGGAATCCACCTGCCGATGCAGGGGACATGGGTTCGAGCCCTGGTCCACCAAGATCTCACATGCTGTGGAGCAACTAAGCCCGTGCTCCACAACGACTGAGCCTGCGCTCTAGAGTCCGAGAGCCACAACTACTGAGCCCGCATGCCACAACTACTAAAGTCCACGTGCCTAGAGCCTCTGCTCCACAACAAGAGGAGCCACCACAATGAGAAGCCCGCGAACCGCAACGAAGAGTAGCCCCCGCTCGCTCCAAATAGAGAAAGCTCACATGCAGCAACGAAAACCCAACACAGTAAAAAAAAAATTATAAATTAACTAAATAAATAAATATATAGAATGACAGATAGATAAACAAATGAATAAATAAATAAACTAACGCTGAGCAGCGGCTACGGCCTCCTGAAAACTGCAGCACGCCTCCGCTTCTGCACGGCAATTCAGAGCCTTACCTCGAGGCAAGTGCTCACGCTGAGTGTCCCGTTAGCGACACAGCACGGTAGGATGCTGACTTTCTCCTCGAGCAGAGTGACTTCAGGTACGAGGTCCTCGAATAATTCTAAGCGGACTGTTTTCTCATGGCAGGTCAGACGGGGGCCATGACGAACACTTCCATGGCACGTCGCACTGGCTAGAAATGTGGTCCTGAGGCTTTTCCAGTGCCCTGGAAATGTAGCTCTCCTTAAGGAACGAGCAGTGTGTTGCCCATCACTCGGCATACACAGACGGCCTCCGAGGGACCGACCTTTGGGCTCGATGTTGCTCAGCAGGCCCACAGGGGTCTGGAGGCACTCAGGGATCCTGGAGGGAAAATGATGCACACCCGAGGGGCCTACGAGTCCTGAAAAGGGTACTTCCTTTCAAATAAAGCAGAACAGGGGCTTCCCTGGTGGCGCAGTGGTTGAGAATCTGCCTGCCAATGCAGGGGACACGGGTTCGAGCCCTGGTCTGGGAGGATCCCACATGCCGCGGGCAAACTGGGCCCGTGAGCCACAACTACTGAGCATGCGCCTCAGGAGCCTGTGCTCCGCGACAAGAGACGCCGCGATAGCGAAAGGCCTACGCACCGCGATCAAGAGTGGCCCCCACTTACCGCAACTGGAGAGAGCCCTAGCACAGAAACGAAGACCCAACATAGCAATCAATCAATCAATCAATAAATCTTCAAAAAACAATAAAGAATAAAATAAGTAAAATAAAATAAAGCAGAACAGCGACTAAGACCTCATGGAAAGAGCTGCATGCCTCCCTTTCTGCGCGGCTACTCAGGGACTTACCTCGAGGCCAGTACTCACGTTGAGTTTCCCTTTAGCTCCAGAGCGTGGCAGGATGAGCTCCACCCCGGCCATCGAAGCACCCGGCTTACCTCGAGAAAACTCATTTTCTTCCCAGAGCCATGCCTACAGTGGCTAGTGGCCTGTCAACAGCAGTCAATTTCAAGTAGCTTCAAGGCAGCATGAATGGAGCTTTCAAAATGGGAAAGCAAGGCTAGTTCCATCTGGCCCCCATTTCCACGGGCACACGCAGCATACATCCCTGTGCTTTCTAACAAGTCCAAACAGACACAGGTTACCCGGTGGTTCCTTCCCTGAATCAACTCCTCGAAGCAGGGTGTTCTGCAAATAGCGAACTGCCTCAACCAAGGAACGCCCCAGCTAAGCCTCCGGGCCCGTGGCTCTTCAAAAGCCTGCAGTGTTACACGAGGAACTGGCCTTTAGTTGCAGTCGGAACGCAAGCCGACATTCTCCTGGAGGCAGGGTGACTTCAGGCAGGGGGTCCCAGATGGAATGCGAAGCCGAGGCTTATTCTCAGTGCAGCTCAGACTAGGGCAATGAGTCAGACTTGCACGGAATGTTGGACCTGCTAGAAAGGTGTTCGTCGACCTGTGGGAGTGTTGAGGAAATCAAGCTGTCCCAAGAAAGAATGCAGTCTGTTGCCCTACACTCGGCATACACAGAGTGGCTCCGAAGGGCTACGGGCCTGCATGTGGCTTGGCTGGCCCACGGGGGCCTGCGGGTACTCAGTGTTCTTGCAGGGAATAGGGTGCCCAAGCGAGGCTCCTTGATGTCCTGCAAAGCGTACTGACGTTAAAATAATGCAGAGCAACGGCTACGGCCTCCTGGAAACTGCTGCACGCCTCCGCTTCTGCATGGCAATTCAGGGCCTTACCTCGAGACAACTGCTCACGCTGAGTGTCCCCTTGGCGACACAGCACGGTAGGATGCTGACTTTCTCCTCGAGCAGAGTGACTTCAGGTACGAGGTCCTCGAAGAATCCTAAGCGGACTGTTTTCTCATGGCAGCTCAGACGGGGGCCATGACGAACACTTCCATGGCACGTCGCACTGGCTAGAAATGTGGTCCTGAGGCTGTTCCAGTGCTCTGGAAATGTAGCTCTCCTTAAGGAACGAGCAGTGTGTTGCCCATCACTCGGCATACACAGACGGCCTCCGAGGGACCGACCTTTGGGCCTCAATGTTGCTCAGCAGGCCCACAGGGGTCTGGAGGTACTCACTGATCTTGGAGGGAAAATGATGCACACCCGAGGGGCCTACGAGTCCTGAAAAGGGTACTTCCTTTCAAATAAAGCAGAACAGGGGCTTCCCTGGTGGCGCAGTGGTTGAGAATCTTCCTGCCAATGCAGGGGACACGGGTTCGAGCCCTGGTCTGGGAGGATCCCACATGCCGCGGCGCAACTGGGCCCGTGAGCCACAACTACTGAGCATGCGCCTCTGGAGCCTGTGCTCCGCGACAAGAGACGCCGCGATAGTGAGAGGCCTATGCACCGCGATCAAGAGTGGCCCCCACTTACCGCAACTGGAGAGAGCCCTAGCACAGAAACGAAGACCCAACATAGCAATCAATCCATCAATAAATAAATCTTCAAAAAACAATAAAGAATAAAATAAATAAAATAAAATAAAGCAGAACAGCGACTAAGACCTCATGGAAAGAGCTGCATGCCTCCCTTTCTGCGCGGCTACTCAGGGACTTACCTCGAGGCCAGTACTCACGTTGAGCTTCCCTTTAGCTCCAGAGCGTGGCAGGATGAGCTCCACCCCGGCCATCGAAGCACCCGGCTTACCTCGAGAAAACTCATTTTCTCCCCAGAGCCATGCCTACAGTGGCTAGTGGCCTGTCAACAGCAGTCAATTTCAAGTAGCTTCAAGGCAGCATGAATGGAGCTTTCAAAATGGGAAAGCAAGGCTAGTTCCATCTGGCCCCCATTTCCACGGGCACACGCAGCATACATCCCTGTGCTTTCTAACAAGTCCAAACAGACACAGGTTACCCAGTGTTTCCTTCCCTGAATCAACTCCTCGAAGCAGGGTGTTCTGCAAATAGCGAACTGCCTCAACCAAGGAACGCCCCAGCTAAGCCTCCTGGCCCGTGGCTCTTCAAAAGCCTGCAGTGTTACACGAGGAACTGGCCTTTAGTTGCAGTCGGAACGCAAGCCGACATTCTCCTGGAGGCAGGGTGACTTCAGGCAGGGGGTCCCAGATGGAATGCGAAGCCGAGGGTTATTCTCAGTGCAGCTCACACTAGGGCAATGAGTTAGACTTGCACGGAATGTTGGACCTGCTAGAAAGGTGTTCGTCGACCTGTGGGAGTGTTGAGGAAATTAAGCTGTCCCAAGAAAGAGTGCAGTCTGTTGCCCTACACTCGGCATACACAGAGTGGCTCCGAAGGGCTACGGGCCTGCATGTGGCTTGGCTGGCCCACCGGGGCCTGCGGGTACTCAGTGTTCTTGCAGGGAATAGGGTGCCCAAGCGAGGCTCCTTGATGTCCTGCAAAGCGTACTGACGTTAAAATAATGCAGAGCAACGGCTACGGCCTCCTGGAAACTGCTGCACGCCTCCGCTTCTGCATGGCAATTCAGGGCCTTACCTCGAGACAACTGCTCACGCTGAGTGTCCCCTTGGCGACACAGCACGGTAGGATGCTGACTTTCTCCTCGAGCAGAGTGACTTCAGGTACGAGGTCCTCGAAGAATCCTAAGCGGACTGTTTTCTCATGGCAGCTCAGACGGGGGCCATGACGAACACTTCCATGGCACGTCGCACTGGCTAGAAATGTGGTCCTGAGGCTGTTCCAGTGCTCTGGAAATGTAGCTCTCCTGAAGGAACGAGCAGTGTGTTGCCCATCACTCGGCATACACAGACGGCCTCCGAGGGACCGACCTTTGTGCCTCGATGTTGCTCAGCAGACCCACAGGCGTCTGGAGGTACTCACTGATCTTGGAGGGAAAATGATGCACACCCGAGGGGCCTACGAGTCCTGAAAAGGGTACTTCCTTTCAAATAAAGCAGAACAGGGGCTTCCCTGGTGGCGCAGTGGTTGAGAATCTGCCTGCCAGTGCAGGGTACACGGGTTCAAGCCCTGGTCTGGGAGGATCCCACATGCCGCGGAGCAACTGGGCCCGTGAGCCACAACTACTGAGCCTCCGCCTCTGGAGCCTGTGCTCCGCAACAAGAGAGGCCGCGACAGTGAGAGGCCTACGCACCGCGATCAAGAGTGGCCCCCACTTACTGCAACAGGAGAGAGCCCTAGCACAGAAGCGAAGACCCAACATAGCAATCAATCAATCAATCAATAAATCTTCAAAAACAATAAAAAATAAAATAAATAAAATAAAATAAAGCAGAACAGCGACTAAGACCTCATGGAAAGAGCTGCATGCCTCCCTTTCTGCGCGGCTACTCAGGGACTTACCTCGAGGCCAGTACTCACGTTGAGCTTCCCTTTAGCTCCAGAGCGTGGCAGGATGAGCTCCACCCCGGCCATCGAAGCACCCGGCTTAGCTAGAGAAAACTCATTTTCTTCCCAGAGCCATGCCTACAGTGGCTAGTGGCCTGTCAACAGCAGTCAATTTCAAGTAGCTTCAAGGCAGCATGAATGGAGCTTTCAAAATGGGAAAGCAAGGCTAGTTCCATCAGGCCCCCACTTCCATGGTCACACGCAGCATATATCGCTGGGCTTTCTAATAAGTCCAAAGAGACACAGGCTACTCAGTGGTTCCTTCCCTGAATCAACTCCTCGAAGCAGGGTGTTCTGCAAATAGCGAACTGCCTCAACCAAGGAACGCCCCAGCTAAGCCTCCGGGCCTGTGGCTCTTCAAAAGCCTGCAGTGTTACACGAGGAACTGGACTTTAGTTGCAGTCGGAATGCAAGCTGACATTCTCCTGGAGGCAGGGTGACTTCAGGCAGGGGGTCCCAGATGGAATGCGAAGCCGAGGGTTATTCTCAGTGCAGCTCACACTAGGGCAATGAGTCAGACTTGTACGATATGTTGGACCTCCTAGAAAGGTGTTCGTCGACCTGTGGGAGTGTTGAGGAAATCAAGCTGTCCCAAGAAAGAGTGCAGTGTATTGCCCTACACTCGGCATACACAGAGTGGCTCTGAAGGGCTACGGGCCTGGATGTGGCTTAGCGGGCCCATGGGGGCCTGAGGGTACTCAGTGTTCTTGCAGGGAATAGGGTGCCCACGTGAGGCTCCTAGATGTCCTGCAAAGCGTACTGACGTTAAAGTAATGCAGAGCAGGCGCTTCGCTTGTGGTGCAGTGGTTGGGAATCCACCTGCCGATGCAGGGGACATGGGTTCGAGCCCTGGTCCACCAAGATCTCACATGCTGTGGAGCAACTAAGCCCGTGCTCCACAACGACTGAGCCTGCGCTCTAGAGTCCGAGAGCCACAACTACTGAGCCCGCATGCCACAACTACTAAAGTCCACGTGCCTAGAGCCTCTGCTCCACAACAAGAGGAGCCACCACAATGAGAAGCCCGCGCACCGCAACGAAGAGTAGCCCCCGCTCGCTCCAACTAGAGAAAGCTCACATGCAGCAACGAAAACCCAACACAGTAAAAAAAAAATTATAAATTAACTAAATAAATAAATATATAGAATGACAGATAGATAAACAAATGAATAAATAAATAAACTAACGCTGAGCAGCAGCTACGGCCTCCTGAAAACTGCAGCACGCCTCCGCTTCTGCACGGCAATTCAGAGCCTTACCTCGAGGCAAGTGCTCACGCTGAGTGTCCCGTTAGCGCCGCAGCACGGTAGGATGCTGACTTTCTCCTCGAGCAGAGTGACTTCAGGTACGAGGTCCTCGAAGAATCCTAAGCAGAGTGTTTTCTCCTGGCAGCTCAGACGGGGGCCACGACGAACACTTCCATGGCACGTCACACGGGCTACAAATGTGGTCCTGAGGCTGCTCCAGTGCTCTGGAAATGTAGCTCTCCTTAAGGAACGTGAAGGGTGTGCTCATCACTCGGCATAAACACACGGCCACCGAGGGACCAACGTTTGGGCCTCGATGTTGCTCAGCAGGCCCACAGGGGTCTGGAGGCACTCAGGGATCCTGGAGGGAAAATGATGCACACCCGAGGGGCCTAGGAGTCCTGAAAAGGGTACTTCCTTTCAAATAAAGCAGAACAGGGGCTTCCCTGGTGGCGCAGTGGTTGAGAATCTGCCTGCCAGTGCAGGGTACACGGGTTCGAGCCCTGGTCTGGGAGGATCCCACATGCCGTGGAGCAACTGGGCCCGTGAGCCACAACTACTGAGCCTCCGCCTCTGGAGCCTGTGCTCCGCAACAAGAGAGGCCGCGATAGTGAGAGGCCTACGCACCGCAATGAACAGTGGCCCCCACTTACCGCAACTGGAGAGAGCCCTAGCACAGAAACGAAGACCCAACATAGCAATCAATCAATCAATAAATAAATCTTAAAAAAACAATAAAAAATAAAATAAATAAAATAAAATAAAGCAGAACAGCGACTAAGACCTCATGGAAAGAGCTGCATGCCTCCCTTTCTGCGCGGCTACTCAGGGACTTACCTCGAGGCCAGTACTCACGTTGAGTTTCCCTTTAGCTCTAGAGCGTGGCAGGATGAGCTCCACCCCGGCCGTCGAAGCACCCGGCTTAGCTACAGAAAACTCATTTTCTTCCCAGAGCCATGCCTACAGTGGCTAGTGGCCTGTCAAGAGCAGTCAACTTCAAGTAGCTTCAAGGCAGCATGAATGGAGCTTTCAAAATGGGAAAGCAAGGCTAGTTCCATCAGGCCCCCATTTCCACGGTCACACGCAGCATACATCCCTGTGCTTTCTAATAAGTCCAAACAGACACAGGTTACCCAGTGGCTCCTTCCCTGAATCAACTCCTTGAAGCAGGGTGTTCTGCAAATAGCGAACTGCCTCAACCAAAGAACGCCCCAGCTAAGCCTCCATGCCCGTGGCTCTTCAAAAGCCTGCAGTGTTACACGAGGAACTGGGCTTTAGTTGCAGTCGGCACGCAAGCCGACATTCTCCTGGAGGCAGGGTGACTTCAGGCAGGGGGTCCCAGATGGAATGCGAAGCCGAGGGTTATTCTCAGTGCAGCTCAGACTAGGGCAATGAGTCAGACTTGCACGGTATGTTGGACCTGCTAGAAAGGTGATCGTCGACCTGTAGGAGTGTTGAGGAAATCAAGCTGTCCCAAGAAAGAGTGCAGTCTGTTGCCCTACGCTCGGCATACACAGAGTGGCTCTGAAGGGCTACGGGCCTGGATGTGGCTTAGCAGTTCCATGGGGGCCTGAGGGTACTCAGTGTTCTTGCAGGGAATAGGGTGCCCAAGCGGGGTTCCTAGATGTTCTGCAAAGCGTACTGACGTTAAAACAATGCAGAGCAGCGGCTACGACCTCATGGAAAATGCTGCACGCCTCCGCTCCTGCATGGCAATTCAGGGCCTGACCTTGAGGCACGTGCTCTCGCTGAGTGTCCCGTTAGCGACACAGCACGGTAGGATGCTGACTTTCTCCTCGAGCAGAGTGACTTCAGGTACGAGGTCCTCGAAGAATTCTAAGCGGATTGTTTTCTCATGGCAGGTCAGACGGGGGCCATGACGAACACTTCCATGGCACGTCGCACTGGCTAGAAATGTGGTCCTGAGGCTGTTCCAGTGCTCTGGAAATGTAGCTCTCCTTAAGGAACGAGCAGTGTGTTGCCCATCACTCGGCATACACAGACGGCCTCCGAGGGACCGACCTTTGGGCCTCGATGTTGCTCAGCAGGCCCACAGGGGTCTGGAGGCACTCAGGGATCCTGGAGGGAAAATGATGCACACCCGAGGGGCCTAGGAGTCCTGAAAAGGGTACTTCCTTTAAAATAAAGCAGAACAGGGGCTTCCCTGGTGGCGCAGTGGTTGAGAATCTGCCTGCCAATGCAGGGGACACGGGTTCGAGCCCTGGTCTGGGAGGATCCCACATGCCGCGGAGCAACTGGGCCCGTGAGCCACAACTACTGAGCATGCGCCTCTGGAGCCTGTGCTCCGCAACAAGAGACGCCGCGATAGTGAGAGGCCTACGCACCGCGATGAACAGTGGCCCCCTCTTACCGAAACTGGAGAGAGCCCTAGCACAGAAACGAAGACCCAACATAGCAATCAATCAATCAATAAATAAATCTTAAAAAAACAATAAAAACCAAAAAAAATAAAATAAAGCAGAACAGCGACTGAGACCTCATGGAAAGAGCTGCATGCCTCCCTTTCTGCGCCTCTACTCAGGGACTTACCTCGAGGGCAGTACTCACATTGAGTTTCCCTTTAGCTCTAGAGCGTGGCAGGATGAGCTCCACCCCGGCCGTCGAAGCACCCGGCTTAGCTACAGAAAACTCATTGTCTTCCCAGAGCCATGCCTACAGTGGCTAGTGGCCTGTCAAGACCAGTCAATTTCAAGTAGCTTCAAGGCAGCATGAATGGAGCTTTCAAAATGGGAAAGCAAGGCTACTTCCATCTGGCCCCCATTTCCACGGGCACACGCAGCATACATCCCTGTGCTTTCTAATAAGTCCAAAGAGACACAGGTTACCCAGTGGTTCCTTCCCTGAATCAACTCCTCGAAGCAGGGTGTTCTGCAAATAGCGAACTGCCTCAACCAAGGAACGCCCCCGTTAAGCCTCCGGGGCGTGGCTCTTCAAAAGCCTGCAGTGTTACTCGAGGAACTGGGCTTTAGTTGCAGTCGGAACGCAAGCCGACATTCTCCTGGAGGCAGGGTGAGTTCAGGCAGGGGGTCTTAGATGGAATGCGAAGCCGAGGGTTTTTCTCAGTGCAGCTCAGACTAGGGCAATGAGTCAGACTTGCACGGCACGTTGGACCTGCTAGAACGCTGTTCGTGGACCTGTGGGAGTGCTGGGGAAATCAAGCTGTCCCAAGAAACAGTGCAGTGTGTTGCCCTACACTCGGCAAACACAGAGTGGCTCCGAAGGGCTACGGGCCTGGATGTGGCTTAGCGGGCCCATGGGGACCTGGGGGTACTCCGTGTTCTTGCAGGGAATAGGGTGCCCACGCGAGGCTCCTAGATGTCCTGCAAAGCTTACTGACGTTAAAATAATGCAGAGCATCGGCTACGGCCTCATGGAAACTGCTGCATGCCTCCACTTCTGCATGGCAATTCAGGGCCTTACCTGAAGGCAATTGCTCACGTTGGGTTTCCCGTGAGCGACAGAACATGGTAGGATGCTGACTTTCTCCTTGAGTAAGGTGGCTTCAGGTATGCAGTCATTGAAGAATCCTAAGCAGAGTGTTTTCTCATGTCACCTCAGACGAGGGCCATGACGAAGACTTCTATGGCATGTTGGACTGTCTAGAAATGTGGTCTTGATGCTGTTCGAGTGCTCTGGAAATGTAACCCTAACCCTCTAACACTAACCCTCACCCTCCCCTTAACCTTAACCTTAAACCCTAAACCCTAAACCCTAACCCCTAACCCTTAACCCTAACCCTAGCCCCAACCCTAAAACCCTAACTCTAAACCTAACCCTAAACGTAGTCCTAACAAAGGCCACGAACCTGTCCCTAACTCAGTCCCTGACACAATAGCTAACAAAGGTTCTGATGCTAGTCCTAACTAAGGCCCTGACACTGTCCTTAACTAAGGCCCTGAAACTACTCCTAACTCAGGTCCTGGTCATGTCTTTAACTAAGACCCTAATGCTGATCCTACAAAGGCTCTGATGCTGCTCCTAAGTCATGCCCTGAAAATGTCCCTAGCTAATGCCCTGACGTTAGGCTTCACTCAGGCCCTGTCGCTCTCCCTAAGTCAGCCTCTGACGCTGTCCCTACCTGAAGCCCTGACACTGGTTCTAAAGAAGGCCCTGATCCTCTCAGTAACTGAAGTCTTGACACTATCCCTAGGTTATTCCCTGACAGTATTCCTACATGTTAACCTGACCCTGTCCCTAGCTAACCTCCTGCCTCTTATGCTAACTAAAGCCTTTATGCTGTGCCTAACTCAGGCCCTGAATTTAGTCCCAAGGACATGATACTGTCTCTAACTAAGGTCTAGATGCTCGTCCTAAGTCAGTGCCTGATACTGTCCCTAACTATGGCCCTACCCCTATTCCTAACTCAGGACCTGACACTGTACCTAACAGAAGGACCTGACACTAATCCTAACTAAGACCCTAACACTGTTCCTAACAAAGGCTCTGATGCTAGTCCTACCCAAGGCCCTGACACTGTCCCTAACTAAGGCCCTGGCACTCTACCTAGCTCAGGCACTGACACTGTCCCTAATAAAGGCCCTGACACTACACCTAACTCAGGCCCCGACACTGTCCCTAACTAAGGCCCTGACACTACTCCTAACTGAGGCTCTGACACGATTCCTGACATAGACTCTGATGCTGGTCCTAACTAAGGCCCTGACACTGTTCCTTACTAAGGCTCTGACACTACTCCTAACTCAGGCCGTGATACAATATATAACAAAGGCTGTGATGCTAGTTCTAACTATCGCCCTGACACTGTCATAACTAAGGCCTTGACACTACACCTAACTCAGGCCCTGACACTGGCCCTAACTAAGGCCCTGACATTACTCCTAACTCAGGCCCTGACACTGGCCCTAACTCAGGCCCTGACACTACTCCTATCCCAGGCACTGACAGGATACCTAACGAAGGCTCTGATGCTAGGCGTAACTAAGGCCCTGACACTGTCCCGAACTAAGTTCTTGACATTACTCCTAACTCAGGCCCTGACATGATACCTAACAAAGGCTCTGACGCTAGCCCTAACTAAGGCCGTGACACTGTCCCTAACTAAAGCCGTGACACTCCACCTAGCTCAGGTCCTGACACTGTCCCTAACAAAGGCCCTGCTGCCGTCAATATCTAAAGTCCTGACACTATCCTGAGCTTATATCCTGACCCATCTCGTACTAAGGTCCTGAAACTGTCCCTAAGTGAGCCTTGACGCTGTCCCTAAGTGAGGCCCTGAGGCTGTCCCTAACTCAGGCCCTAAAGATAGGCCTCACTTAGGCCCTGTTGCTGTACCTTAGTTAGGCTCTGATGCTATCCCTACATCTAGCCTTGACACTGGTCCTGATTAAGCCCCTGACGCTGGTTCTAACTATGTCCCTGATGCTCTCAATAACTAAGGTCTTCACGCAATCCCTAGCTCATTTCCTGACACTATCCCTGGCCTGGAACCTAACTCTGTCCCGAGCGAATGTCCTGCCCCTTATCCTCCCTGAATCCCTAATGCTCTCCCTAACTAAGGCCCTGACTAGTCCTAACTAAGGCCCTGACACTGTCCCTAACTAATGCCCTGACACTACTCCTAACTCAGACCCTGACACTGTCCCTAACTAAGGCCCTGACACTACTCCTAACTCAGTCCCTCACACTGTACCTAGCAAAGGCTCTGATGCTAGTCCTAACTAAGCTCCTGACACTGTCCCTAACTAAGGCCCTGCTGCTGTCAATATCTAAAGTCCTGACACTATCCTGAGCTAATTTCTGCACCCATCTCTTACCAAGTTCCTGAAATTGTCCCTAAATAAGCCCTGACGCTCTCCCTAAGTGAAGCCCTGAGGTTGTCTCTAACAGAAGCCCTAATAATGTCTTTAACAAAGACCCTGATGCTGATCCTAACGAGGCCGTTATGCTCCTCCTAAGTCCTGCCCTGACACAGTCCCTAACTCAGGTGCTGAGAGAGCCCTCAGGTATTCCCTGTCGCTGTACCTTAGTCAGTCTCTGAAGCTGTCCCTACATCAAGCCCTGACACTGGTCCTGAATAAGGCCATGACGCTGTTCCTATATAAGGCCCTGATGCTCTCAGTAACTAAGGTCTTCACACTATCCCTAGCCCGTAACTTGGCTCTGTCCCTAGCTAATGTCCTGCCTCTTATCCTAACTAAGAACCTAACGCTGATCCTACGAAGGCCCTGATGCTACTTGTAAGTCATGCCGATACTGTCCCTAGCTAAGTCCCTGACGCTCGGCCTCACTCAGGCCCTGCTGCTCTCCCTAAGTCAGGCTCTGACATTGCCCCTACCCGAAGCCCTGACGTTGGTCCTAAATAAGGCCCTGATACTGTCAGTAAGGTCTTGACACTATCCCTAGGTCATTTCCTGACACTATCCCTAGACCTTAACCTCATCCTGTCCCTAGCTAATGTCTTGCCTCCCTTCCTAACTGAAGCCCTATTGCTCTGCCTAACTAAGGCCCTGACTAGTCCTAACTAAGGCCATGACACTGTCTCTAACTAAGGCCCGGAAGCTGTCCCTAATACAGACCCTGCGGCCGGCAATAACTAAAGGCCTGACACTATCCTGAGCTAATATCCTGACCCATCTCTTACCAAGGTACTGACACTGTCCCTATGTAAGCCCTGATACTGTCCCTAAGTGAAGCCCTGAGTCTGTCCCTAACTCAGGCCCAGACGCAGTACCTAACTCAGACCCTCAAAATGTCTTTGAGACCCTGATGCTCTTCCTAAGTCACGCCCTGACACTGTCCCTAGCTAAGGCCCTGACGCTAGGTCTTACTCAGGCTCCGTCGCTCTCCCTAAGTCAGGCTCTGACGCTGTCCCTACCTGAAGCCCTGACACTAGCCCTAAGTAAGGCCCTGATACTCTCTGTAAGTAAGGTCTTGACACTATCCCTAGCTCATTTCCTGACACTATTCCTAGACCTTAACCTAACCCTGTCCCTAGCTAATGTCTTGCCTCTTATGCTAACTAAAGTCCTGATGCTCTCCCTAACTAAGGCCCTGAAATTAGTCCCAAGGCCCTGACACTGTCCCTAACTACGGCCTGGATGCTTGTCCTAACTCAGGCCCTCACACTGTCCCTAACTAAGGCCCTGACACTACTCCTAACTCAGTCCCTCACACTGTACCTAGCAAAGGCTCTGATGCTAGTCCTAACTAAGCTCCTGACACTGTCCCTAACTAAGGCCCTGCTGCTGTCGATAACTAAAGTCCTGACTCTATCCTGAGCTAATATCCTGACCTATCTCTTACCAATGTACTGACACTGTCCCTAAGTAAGCCCTGACACTGTCCCTAAGTGAGGCCCTGAGGCTGTCCCTAACTAAGGCCCTGACGCCCAGCCTAACTCAGGCCCTCATGCTAGGCCTAACCCTGGCCCTGACATTGTCCCTAACAAAGGCCCTGACCCTAGTCTTACCTTAGGCCCTGATGTTTGGTCTAACTCAGGTTCTGACGCTGTCCCTAACTAAGGCCCTGAAGCTGTCCCTAACGTCAGCCTTGCTGCTGTCAATAACCAATGTGCTGACACTATCCTGAGCTAGTATCTTGATCCATCTCTTACCATGGTCCTGACACTGTCCCTACTAAAGTCCTGATGCCGTCCCAAAGTGTGGCCCTGAGGCTGTCCCTTTGAAGCCCTGTTGCTGTACCTAACTCAGGCCCTGATAATGTCTTTAACTAAGGCCCTGATGCTGATCCTAGCTAAGATCCTGACGCTAGGCCTCACTCAGTCCCTGACATTGTCCCTAACTCAGGTCCTGACACTTTGCCTAACTCAGGCCCTGAAGCTGTCCCTAACTCAGGCCCTGACACTTTGCCTAACTCAGGTCCTGGCAATAACTTTAACTAAGACCGTGATGCTGATCCTAACTACAGTCCTGATGCTGGTCCTACGTCATGCCCTGACACTCTCCCCAGCTCAGGATCTGATGCTGTCTGTTATATCTTGGTCTCTCCCTCCCTAATTCCCTGAGGCTTTCCATAACTATAGACCTGACACTGTTTCTAACTAACTGCCTGACTCTGGACCTAACTGATACTGAATAATCAGCCTCTCTGCACCGGTTCTGAATCAAATCTTGAGAACAGTGTTTTGGAAAAATAGAAAAGATTAGTTTTATCACTCTGCCAGCCAATGGAGGACACAGCAGGCTCGTGCCCTCAACAGCTGTGTGTCCCAATGCGGGAGGATTTGGTGTTTTAGAGCGATGGTTCAAGGGTGTGGTTGCTCATAAGGATCAGTGTGTATGCAGGGCCTGCACTCCTTTAATCTGGTCTCAGATAGTTTCTTGATGAGCTCCTCTGGAATGAAGAATGCTAACATCTTCCACTTGTTGGGGGGTTTTAGTTCTTTAAGGAGCTCAAAGATATTGTTATGTGTATCCCTTGAGGCAGAACCAGGATCCTGCCACAAGGCTGCACTATTGTTTCTTGACTCTTCCTCCCTGTCTCTGCATCCCCTCACTTCCCTGATTAGGAACTGTTCGAATTTGCCCTTTGGAACTCAGGGAAGATCCTGGAGTCTCTAGTCTATTCCCTACAAACAAGTTAGGAGGCACACAGAGAGGCTTCTGTGCCCAGGAGGCCACAGAGTCCCTCTCAGTTTCACTCCTCCTCTTCTGGATACTCCTCAATCTTGAGGAGAACAGATTTTTGACAAGAAAAGGAATAATCATTTCAGATTGAGACATTAATCATAAACTTGGCACAGGAACTCGGTTTTAAGGGGACTCGGTTTTAATCCCCACTTCACTTTTATCTTTCCCCACATCCTTCAAGGAACAGGGTGATGACCGCTCTGGCTACTTCTCGCTTAAATGGGGCGCAGTCCTGCCTAAATCTAGGGGAATGGATACCAAGTTAGAAATATTTGAGTTCCAAGTCCTGTACCTGAGACTCGTATGATTAAGATCTCAGTCCCTTGGTCCCCCATTTTGGTGCAACCAATCCAGTTAAAATAGGAGGGGTAACAACTGAAATTTTAATAGTAAAAATAGATCTCATTCCCTTAGGAATTCAGGAGAATAAGTCTGAAACCTGGTCTGGAACTGGCACTTCAGAGAGGCTTCGCAGCCAGTCGTCTAATTCTACCTAAGTAGGTTTTAACTTCTGATGTAGTACTGATGTATCCATAACAGGAGCTATTGACCACTACACATATGTCTCATCTTTCTATTAGTATCTGATCTAACGTCATTGTTTGAAATTTAATCGTTAAGAGGAGTTCTTGAAAACGTACGGTTGCAGCTACCAGCAGACATTGTTTTGAGAATGGCTAGTGGCATCCTGAGTCTGATATAGCTCAGAAATTCAATTTCAACAATACAGGAACGCGGGGACTTACCTGGTGGTTCAGTGGTTAAGACTTTGCCTTCCAACGCAGGGGGTGCCGGTTTGATCCCTGGGCAGGAAGCTAAGATCCCACATGCCTCGTGGCCTAAAAACCAAAACATGAAACAGAAACAATACTGTAACAAATTCAATAGACTTAAAAAATGGTCCACATCCAAAAAAAAAAAAAAAAACTTAAAAAAAAAATACAGGAATGCATCTAAATCACATCTACAATGGTCACTTAGGTTTATCTTGGATGTCTGAACCATAGTTACTTTTTGACTGTCAAATGCATTCCCCTCCTCAATGCCAAAGCAGATGTACAATTCATATCCAAAAGGCCAAAAAACAGGCCACTTTGGTCAGTAAAATTTAAGTTAAACCATGTAGAAGCCAGAGTGACTTCCTCACACCTCAATACGTGAAGAGTTTTTTTCCCTTTTGATTACAAGTCTTTCAATAGAAAGCACTGATGATCAAAATGTCAATCCGTCAGTGCCAGAATGATTCAGCTGTTTGGCCCAGGTGTAGATCATGGCCCTCAGAGCTAGGCCTCCTTTATATTTGCCTAGTTAATCCACATTGGGGGAATACTGATCAGGTATCGTGAACATGCTCAGAGGTATGTTAATGAGAAAACACTTTATATAGGCCATACATTTTATTATTCATACCCATTGTCACACAAGCATTGTACATGTGTTTTTAGCAGTAGACCTAAAGCAAACAGTGATACATCATGAGTAATTACATTCTGATAACTTCACTAGGTAATTTTCCTTTCCTCTTAAACATCAGGGCAAAATGAAGCCAACACAGTAACTTTCATAAATACACACTTCAGTACAGAGGTGTCATTTACCCAATTGCTCCAAGTCCTAAGTAGCTTCAGGTGAAGGACTTCCCTGTGTCTGGGAAACACAGATCAAAGCCAGTAACAAAAAACCAAAAACATTATAACCATATTCACCAGTTCACTCAGTAACCAATCCTTTTGTTAACTTTTTATGAAGCCATCCAATT